>NW_027444957.1:0-176776 GCF_048569485.1 Anomaloglossus baeobatrachus
CCTAGAACCCCTCACCTTAGCCCCCTTGGTAGTTGTTTTCCCCGGTTCTGCGACCGGTCCCCCTGCCGTGGCGTCCACTATCCGGCGGCCTATCCTCAAACCTTAGCCCCCGGCTCCATTGCGGCCCGGCGTCCCCTCCGGCGGCCTGCCCTTAGAAATTTAGCCCCCGGCTCCATTGCGGCCCCTCCGGCGGCCTGCCCTTAGAAATTTAGCCCCCGGCTCCACTGCGGCCCGGCGTCCCCTCCGGCGGCCTACCCTTAAAATTTAGGCCCCGGCTCCATTGCGGCCCGGCGTCTCCCCCCGCGGCCTACCCTTAAAACTTAGGCCCCGGCTCCTTGCGGCCCGGCGTCTCCTGCGGCCCGGCGTCTCCTCCGGCCCGGCGTCTCCTCCGGCTCGCCGTCTCCTCCGGCCCGCCGTCTCCTCTGGGGGATACCTTTAAAAATGTTGCAGCCGGCTTCATTGCGGCCCTCTGCGTTCGCGCGCTCGCCTGGCCACGCCCCCAGCCGGGAATTCAGCCCGCGCGCGCGGGCTTTTCAAATTCTTCTGGCTCCCCTGTGCAACCGCCGCCCCCCTCTTTCCTGGCGCCTGACGTCACTTCCCGGCGCCGAGACTCCCGGGGAACGTCGCTCCTGCCCGCACTTCCAGCCTCCCGGCTCGGTAACTAACCCCACCACCGCAGCTTCAGCGCCCCCCCGCAGACAGCCAGTGCGACCCAGGGCCCCCGCAGTCACCGCTCCAGGCTGCCCAGCACCACTCGCCTCAGACTCCCGGTCTCTGCAAGACTGCAAAAAAAAAAAAAAGACCTTAAGCTTACCGCAAAACCGGCTCTCCTGTTATTACTCCAGGAGCACCTACCCCGGATTCCTGGTGCAGTTCACTTGCAGTGAGCTGTCCCCCCTCTAACACACAGCGCAGGGTTATAGAGCGACTTCAGTCCGGGAATATTAACAGCCCCCCCTCACCCTTCTACAGGTGCGAGATGTCAATCTCCTACACGCACTCCATTTCCAGGGGTATTCCAGCGTACTGTGGTCCTATCCACTTCCACCGTCTGTGTTTCTTGTGCTCCTGCCTATGTTCCTGTTTCCACTACCTAGTGTGTCAGTGTTCCTCACGTAGGGTCACTATTGGTGGGTTAATGTTCCTCATGTCCTATCTGCTGTCATATACCCGCCTTTTACAGGGTCATTGACCCGTCCACTGTTTTCAACCTCAGCCTGTTCACTATCCAGTGTGCCAGTGTCTCCATTTACCTGTCTACTATACAGTGTGCCAGTGGTACCATGTGTCTGTCCACTACCCAGTGTGCCAGTGTTTCGCTTGCAATGGTCTACACCAGTGTGCCCGTGGCCTTCACCTGTGTGCCAGTGTCTTCTGTGTGCCAGCGTTTTCCTCCCGCTTGTCCACTATCCAGTGGGTCAGCGTCTCTACGCACTGGCCTACATCTCCGCGCCAGCGCTTTCCTGTCCCTGTCCACTATCCAGTGTGCCAGCGTCTGTGTACCCCAATACCCAGGTGCCAGTGTCTGTGCCATGCCTGTCTGCCCCAATACACAGGTGCCTTTGGGATCCTGCCCGCTATTCAGTGGGCCGGCGTTATGACGCGCATTTGTTTACTCTGGTGTTCCAGTGTCCTCTCGAGCCGCCTCACTATTCAGTGCGCCAGTGTTTCTTTACGCACCTGTTTACACCACCGTACCAGTGTTGTGTGAACCTACCCACGGTTTGGGGGGTCAGGTCTCTAATCGCACCTCTCTGTTTCTGCAGACAAAAGAATTTTTTTGTATATAGACCATCAAGTCCAGCATCCAGATTGACAGTACCACAAATCTGTCCACTTGCTTGTGTGCCAATGTCTCTATATGTCGGTCCACCTTCCAGGGTGCCAGTACCCTCTATCCAGAGTGTCTCTATGTACCTACCCACCATCCGGTGTGTTAGTGTTTCTTGAATGGGCCCCCTACCTCGTGTACCTGTTGGCTATACGCACCTGTATACTACAGCGTGACAAGGATTTGATGAGCCGCGTCAGCATTCACTCTCCAGTGTATCTTTACGCACCTACCCACCATGCGGTGTGCTAGTGTTTTCTTGCATGTGACCTCTATTTTGTGTGCCAGCGTTTCTATATGCACCTGTATACTACAGCGTGACAGTGATTTGATGAGCCTGCCCACTAGCCTTTGGGCCAGCACTTCTCCGAACCAGAGGCCAGATACAGCAACTGGCTTAAGTGCTTTGTTCAGCTTTTCCGCTCATCTCTGACCGAGGCGAGCACTCCATCCATCTCCGTCCCATGAGGCGGCACGGGAGCAGCTGTCACATTCAGTGCCAGTACTCCTGATCGATGATCCTGCCCGCTACCCAAGGGGCTAGCGTTTATCCACACCAGAGGCTGGTTACCGTAACAGGTATGTGTTCACTACTCTCGACCCAGAGAGTCGAACAGACTGAAGTCACCTAGTGGGTCAGCTATCTCCCTCATCTCCGACTGAAGCGAGGACTGGGTTCTGTAGGGACCCCATGATGCGCCACGGTTGCAACTGTCAATAGGTTGCTTCCCAGTGACCCAGGACTCTCTCTTACTTCAAACCATCCAGTCAGGTGACCAGGCGGTAAGCCAGGGTCCTTTGGACCAGTTCATTGTCCTTCCTTCCTGCACCAGCTATTTACTCACTTCCCAGTGATCTGCATCCATACGTCTGGAGTAACCTTGAGGTAAGGCTACACGCGACCATTTAACCGGAGAGTCGTGTGCTTCACCCCGGCAGCAAGCACGGACCCCATGACGCGGCTCAGCAGCAGCTCTCTTTTGGTCGCTTCCCAGTGACTCGAGACCTTCTCCTACCTCGCACATGCATGTAAGGTAACCACAAGGTAATGCTTCTTCTCCCTTGACCGTACGTTGGCTCCGTCGTTTTCTTAAAACAGCAGTCATTTTGGTTTCCAAATGAGGTAAGCAGGGTACAACTCTGTCGGCTAACCAGTATGTTGTCCGTTTTTACTTCCTGCCACCCTCCTCGGGTGGTTCATAGTATTTTTTGGTATCCGCCTATTTTTTGGCTTAGACCAGCCTTGGCTGCGCCCTCCACTAGGGTTCCGGCCAGGTACTGTACATATCCAAATCCATAGGCCGTTATTTACATTCTCTCTCTTTCAGATAGAGATCAGATTCCTCAGTCCCTTCTCAGTCAACAGATGAAGTTAAGAACCAGACACAGGAGCGTCCAATCATCGATTCCACGGAGGACCAGTCTCCCCAAGGGACTTCTAGTATCCTGATGGCCCAGTCATTGGGCTCACTCTTCTGGACAGATTGTAGGTTCCAATGTTTGTCTTCTGTCCTCTTTCCGCAACAGAATCCTCCAGGGAGCCCTGATTACTCAGGCCACTGGGTGTTTCCACCCGAACACTCGACACTACAGCGAGTGGTCTTCGCCAACACCTAGACATGACCTGCTTCAGTTTCAGGCCAAGAGGGGTCTTCTTTTCCTCTGTCCCGGGTCTGCCTCACTTCCCTCGTAACCATTCTAGATGGCTCTTGGAGATAAGCTAGATCTCTCTGTAGTCTCCGCCATACCAGATTCCATGTCCGCTTTCCACCGCTTGGTCTTAGCCGCTTGTGCATCCCTGCACTTTTCAAGCAGAGTTCCTGCCAGACCATTTGGACTCACATATTCTCGCTCATTTCCTTCCACTCGTCATCACTTCTAGTTATGACATGATGACGCGTTTTAGAATAATATTAAGAATGTTTTATTCTTTCTCCCGTCATTCTCCCATCTTCCTCGCCAACTTCCAGGAATAGGCGTCCCTCCCCTGGTCGGCTAGCGCTTAAGCCAACGACTTAGTCCGAGCCCTTCTTGAGGTCCCCCTCGAAAGGGCCTTCCTTCTCCCACTCCAGGTCATACATCCCAGGTCTTGTTCCTTTTTGTCTTTCTCAGGAGTCCACCCCCATGGGGGTTCTCCTCCCCATGATTCACTGCAATGATTACCCAGTACCCGACTACAGAGTTCGAGTTTCTCCCAGTCACGTTACTGTAGATGCTCGGATTCCCTTCTCCTGTCGGCCACGTCACAGCGGAAATCGGTCCTGGGAATTCCTTTGACTCCTTAACCTTGTCATTTTTCTCTAGACCTCACAGGTTCTCTGTACCCCTTCCATACACAGGAGAATTATCTCCCGTATTATTTTCTCGCCCGCAGGCTGTTTCTTCCACTAGGGTCACATCACCCCTCGGGTGCTGTGGAACCAACGGGTCAAGTGTCCCTATGGCGGAATTCCCTTACACGCTTCTCGAGTATCCCGACTCCCTTGCAACCTTTTAGGCAGTCGTTTTCCCTTTTAGTCATTCTGCGGCTATAAGGGGCCAAGGCTCCTTTGGCCTCCACTTTCTGGCTCCTACCTCTACCAGGTGCCCTAGTTTTTCGCTCATTCTGACAGTCTCAAACGTAGTACCAGGGTCTGTCGAGTTCTTTCTCTCTTAGCCCGACCTATTGCTGTCAGTCGCCTTAGATCCTTAGCCTTCTTAGGTACAGACCTCAAAGGATGTAGTGTCTCCCTGATCATCCTATTCCCTAGCACACGCATTTTACACTAGTTCTTAGTACTCCCTAGTACTCTAACTTTTCTCCTATACTTCGACCCCTGGCCGGGTAGCGTTTCCTTACGGGGTCTAGGACCAGGTTCCGGTCAAGGAATCTTGTCTCTGCTAACCCTGTTTTCGGGTTTTTCTCTTCCCACCCTTGGGGACTGCTTTAGGACGTCCCATGGTTTCATGTGTCCCCCAATGAAGCGATAAAGAAAAGTAGATTTTGGGTACTCACCGTAAAATCTCTTTCTTGGAGCCTTCATTGGGGGGCACAGCACCCGCCCTTTTCTAAGACTTCAATGGATCCGGAATGTTATAGATTTCAAGCTTCTCCTCGTACTGCTTTTACACAAACTGATCTCCTCAGCTCCAGTCAGTGGGTGTATACTGCGGGGGAGGAGCCATCTTTCTTATTTGCATAGTGTCACCTCCTAGTCCCAGCAGCATACACCCATGGTTTCCTGTGTCCCCCAATGAAGGCTCCAAGAAAGAGATTTTACGGTGAGTACCCAAAATCTACTTTTTTCAGGGGATCCACCCCTACTGCAACTAATTTGTTGTCCCGGCCGAATACCAGCCAGCCCGATAATCTCAACAGGTAAGTCACCATTCAAATAAATACCAATCTATAAAGAAGCAAAATAAAATTAAAACTTATACATAAAACCAACAAACCATCATTAAAAACACTACATGCTAACCCACCCAGTCTCGATACTTCAATCTTATCCTTCTTACAAAAACGCACTACCGTACTTCCACGAAAAAAAGACACTGTCTTATATTTTATTTGCCCCGAAAAAAGCACTAGGTCTTATTTTCGGAGAGTGTAATACTAATATGAAAAGACTGACCCTCCCATCCTCTTTTTTTTTTACTTTTTTTATTTTAATAATCCCACTAGGGGACTATAAGGATCAGAAGTCTATTCGCTCATTCATTTCTGTTGATCAAAGCAGCACAGCTCTGATCAGCATAAATGCTGCGTTGTTGTTACAGCTGCTGCTTTTCCGGCTTTAAGAGGAACTATGACATAATAACGACAGGATTCATCACATGACCTGTCGCTACCATGACAGCCTTCAGCTGCCGGTGATCACATCATGGGCCTCCGATGGCGGCGGGGAAATGCGCGTTTCTCGCTGCAACGATTTAAAACGCACTGTCACATTTTGACAGTGCGATTTAAGTGGTTAACAGGCGTGGGTGGATCGCGGATCCACCTGTGCCTGTAAGCCACACATGTCAGCTGTTCTAATCAGCAGACATGTGCAGGGATCGCCAGTGGCTCACTGCAGCAGCCAGCGGTGATCACCCCTTCATGATTTTGGATGTACCGTTACATCCTAGGTTATGAAGGGGTTAATACTATATTGCTATATTAACCATAACAATTTTTATACATTATCTCATTCTTATCCATGTTTTCCAGACAATGTCATCATTATAACATTTTTCATCAATAGACCCATAATCCCCACAATTCCAAATCCCTCATGTACATTCTTATTATTTTTCTTTTTCAGGGGATCCACCCCTACTACAACTAGTTTGTTGTCCTGGGCGAATACCAGCCAGCCCGGTAATCTCAACAGGTAAGTCACCATTCAAATAAATACCAATCTATGAAGAAGCAAAATAAAATTAAAACTTATACATAAAACCAACAAACCATCATTAAAAACACTACATGCTGGGGGGGCGTGGCCAGCAGGCAGCATGAGCGGTCGCATCTGAGAGCAGCTCCGCAGTCCAACGCTGATAAATACTATTAATCCTGCCGAAATTGGTGCCTAAATACACCTCCGGATTACCTGTGGTGCGGTGAGCATTCTGATCGGTACCATGAGCAGAGGTCGCAGCGCAGCGGCGGCTGAAAAGCTGAAGAAGTTTGCCCGGGACTCCCAGCAAGATGGCGTCGGCAAGCAGTCGGAGCGGGAATCCAGTGAGGCGGAGGAGGAGGAGAGCATGGAGGCCGGATCCAAAGAATCGCAGGAGCTAACCTTGCAGCAAGTTACTTCGCAATTACTTGCGGCGATCCAGGATTCAAAAGTGTCGCTGACGGGCAAAATCGAGGAGGTTAAGATCGATGTGGGACTCCTCCGGGTGGACCTGCAAAATCTGAGAGAGCGGGTAAAGGAGACGGAGCAGCGGATCTCCACGCTGGAAGACGACGCAAGAGCGACGCCGGGCAGATTGTCCTCTTTGGAAAGCGCGGCAAACAACTGGGCGCAAAGGGCTGACGATCTGGAAAACCGCCTGCGTCGCAATAATTTAAGAATTCTGGGGATGCCGGAGAGGGCAGAAGGGAGCGACCCATGTAAGTTCATGGAAACATGGCTCTCTGAAACTTTCCCTGATGCGATGCTGTCAGCGGCATTCGCTATAGAAAGAGCCCACCGGGTACCGGCCAGACCTCCTCCCCCGGGAGCGCAGCCTAGACCTCTCCTGGCCCGACTGTTGAGCAGCAGGGATAGAGATGCGATCCTTGGTGCGGCGCGACGCAAAGGCCCGATCCTACATAATAATGCTCCCATACTGATTTTCCCTGACTTCTCTGCGTCTCTCCAGAAAACGAGGGCATCCTTCATTCAGGTGAAAAAACGCCTTAGAGATCACCAAATTGCTTACTCCATGATCTTCCCGGCTCGTCTCAGAGTGGTTCATCAAGAGCGATCCTTGTTCTTTACTTCTCCTGCGGAGGCGGATGATTGGATCAACATGCTGAAGAGGAAGCGCTGATGCGTTACAGCCATGAGCGACGCCGGGAGGATCGCTGTTGTGATGGCGTCGCGGTTCTGATTTGTTTATTTCATCTCCTTTGGAGTGAGGTCGGTGATACGATTCTTTTTCCTGGGACGTCTGAAATCGCTGTTGCGATAGTTGTAGGATCATCCTATGCAGATATTCGGCGTCCTTTGATATTGAAGGCGCGAAATATTTTTGTTTCCTTCATCTCCCCTGCCATACGAGTGGAGCGGTGCTCGGGGTCGCAGTTGCGTCCGCGTCCTGCTCTTTTGGTTCCAGTTTGTTGAGAAATTGACGATTCCATCAGGATGCGCTGGTGCGCTTGCGACCCCCGGAAGCATGTGAGTTACTGGATGTGTTTATTATTGGCCTTCCATTGTGCCGGTCTCCAGGTTGGCCCCCCCTCGAGGCTGGGCAGCTGGAGGTTGCGCCTCTGAGTGTGTCGGGACCTGAGCTCACTGCGATCATTACTAAGTCCTGTTTGAGTTCTGGAATACTCGTCGCTGGTGGGACCGGACTGAACTGACTTCAGGCGGGACATGTGCCAGAACGCTGCTGCGGTGCCATGATCACCATCATGCGATCTTGAATTATCCTGCATCTTGCGATCCAAAATGGGACTTCACTCCGGGTTTGCAGTATTTGGCAACGCACTTAAGTTCAGGATGCTGAATTTTGTCTTTAGAGCTATATTAAGGTTTTTTAAGGTCACCATACATGATAATCACTTATAATTTGGGATTGCCTGCAAATTCTCCTCCCATTTCCTTTATATTCCTATCTCTTCTTCCCCCCTCTCAGTCTCACTTACTTGTTTAATCCCTCAGCCCCTTTTATCTCATCCTCATACCCATCCTTGCTATCCCATTCCCTATCTACCTCTAAGTCTTCTTTTGCTATTCTCTCCAGCTTCCCTCTTCAACCTTCCTCTCTCTTCCCCAATTTCCACCCAGAATGCCATCCGTTACCTCTCTTCTTCTTATATTTCTATATTTCCTCCTCCTCACACTCTCTCTTTTTCCGCCCATCTTAAGTTCTCTTCTCTCTCTTCTCTTCCCTTGCCCCCTTTCTCTCTTCCTCACCCCTTCCCCGCCCACCTTTCACTCCTCCATTCCACCCCCCCCCCTTTTTTTTTTTTTTTCCTCTCTCTCTTCTCTTTCTTCTTCCCATATTTCTATGCCCATTCGCTTTGGGTTCTCTTACCCAAGTACGATTAATAGGCTATGTTGCAGGGTAATTCAATACGTTGGACTGCAGGAGAAGCTTAAGTCCTTGTTTCGAGGACACCCCCGTACCAAGTACACCATCTAGCCACGTTGGTTCACCCTGGTCGTTACTAGGGACACCCTCTCCTGGTCACACTACTGGATCAGTTCTTTCGGCTGTGTGTTTGCAACCGATAGTTTGTATTTAAGGGTACGTTTGCCCAAGTTCTACTGTGGGTTAAGTTTTTGACATTTCCCTATTAATTCAGTAAGAGATACATTTCAATGGCTTTAAGCTTGATGACATGGAATGTTAGGGGACTGGGCACATCCAGGAAACGGGCGGCAGTATTCGCACATATCAAAAAATCCAAAGCTCAGATTGTATGTTTACAAGAGACCCATTTGTTGTTGGAAACCACGAGAGTGCTTCAGAAGCCTTGGGTTCAATGGTCAGCTCACTCTGTTCATTCCTCATATTCGAGGGGAGTATCGGTACTAGTCCATAAAGCATTGCGGTGGGACCCGGGTAAGATTATAAAGGATAATGATGGGAGGTATGTGTTTATCCAGGCTCACATCGATGGGATCATGATAGTGATCTTAGCTATATACATCCCCCCTGCGATGGGAATCTCAATTTTGTATGAAGCGGCTAAGTTTGCCTCACAATTCCCACAAGCCTTGGTGCTCTGCATGGGGGACTTCAATTTCATTAGTAACACAGGGCTGGATAGATTCAACACCCGACAGGTCCCGATCTCCCCTACGATGCAAACTAGATTGAGTGCATTCCTCCAGGAGGTGGGGTGGTGCGACATGTGGCGTTTTTTTAACCCAGTACTGAGAGAATACACATGTTATACCCCAGGGAAAAACTCATTGTCTAGAATTGATTACATCTGTGGAAATGAAAGAGTCTGTGCCCATATACAATCGGTGTGTCATCTACCCAGATCAGTATCAGACCACTCTCCGGTATTTGTCAGCATTAAGTGGGAGGGTTGTAAATCTCGTAAAGTGTCACGGAAGATTAACCCTTGGTGGCTGTCACTCTTTGGTACCAATGACAGGATTCCTGATCAGCTCAGGGCATACACCGAGACGAACTCCGTGGAAGAGAATCACTCGGCCTATTGGGACGCGCTTAAGGCGTATTTGAGGGGTTGCTGTCACTCCTCTATCTCTTATGTCAAGAAACAGGCGGCCAGAGAGGAGGAGGAATTGGCCACTCAAAATAGAGTGCTTGAACATAGATTTACCTCAGACCCTTCTGAAGGAAACAGATTCCAGTGGCTACAGGCTGGGAGGAAATATCTTTTGTTCCTGCAAGATAAGGCTAAGAGACATGTCTTCTTCATGAACCAGAGATATTTTGAGCAAGGGAACCAATCTAGTAGTTTACTTGCGTTCCTGGTGCGCCAATCCACTAGCTCACCTGCGGTCCTTAAGATCAGAGACTCCGGTGGCGATTCAATCACCTCCGTCACTGGCATTCTGAAGGTGTTTCTGGACTTCTATAGGAACCTATATGAGTCCAGGCTGACTGTGTCAAGGGAGGAGATCGCTGAATACTTGCGGGATCTGGAGTTTCCCAGACTGACTTTGGCCCAGAGGTCGGCCTTGGATGAGCCCATTAGCATGGAAGAGATGGTGGAGGCGATGGGAGCCCTCAATAGGGGTAAGGCGTCTGGCCCAGATGGACTCCCGATTGAAATATTTGACAAGTATAGGGGGGAGCTGGCTCCAGCTCTCCTGGAGACGGCTGAGGCTTCGTTCCGCAGGGGACGGTTACCTGATTCCTTCTATGAGGCAACCATCGTGCTACTATTGAAACCAGATAAGGATCCATTGGATTGTGGCTCATACAGACCGATCTCTCTGTTGAACTCTGATTACAAAATTCTTACTAAAATTCTAGCAACTAGACTCAATAAAGTGATCTCCTCCATAATACATGAGGATCAGTCTGGATTCATTCCGGGTAGAAGTACCTCGGATAATCTGAGGAGGGCACAGGTGATTCTACAGATGGGCACCAAGTTAGAGGAGGATTGGGCTTTGGTCTCCCTGGATGCGGCCAAGGCCTTTGACTCTATAGAATGGCCATACCTGCTGGAGGTACTGCGGGCATTTGGTTTCGGCAACGATTTTATTAGATGGATTGAGATTATATATAAAGCTCCAACGGCTAACATTCAGGTGGGAGGCGGAGTATCGGAAACTTTCCCTTTGGGGAGGGGAACCAGGCAGGGGTGTCCTCTATCCCCTCTTCTGTTCGCCCTTGCCATGGAACCGTTGGCAGTGCGCATTCGGACGGACCCAATCTACCGGGGAGTGAGACATCGTAAGGGAGATGAACGTTTGTCTCTGTATGCAGACGACCTGTTATTGTTTGCTTCTGACCCGGATTCCTCCATTCCTAGAGCCGTAGAGTTAATCGACCGATTTGGGGAGTTCTCGGGCCTGTCAATAAATTGGTCAAAATCGTACCTCCTCTTCCTATCTCGGGACAGGAAGGAAATGATGAACACCCACATATGTAGAGTTCCAGTGGTGGATCATTTTAAATACCTGGGGATTATATTGACGGGAAACCCTTCGGAGATGATAGCAAGAAATATTGCCCCCTTATTATCACACCTCGGGGAGAAATTTAATAGATGGAGCCAACTCCCGCTCTCAGTGGCGGGAAGAATTAATCTCCTTAAAATGATAGTGCAACCAAAGTGTCTTTACATAACCCAACATGTATTCGTACAGATTCCTCGCTCTTTCTTTCGGTCCCTGGAATCTTTAATGATCACCTTTGTCTGGGGTCCTTCCAGATCAAGGGTCCAATTGGCCAAATTACAGAGACCCAGGGACATGGGGGGTATGGCCCTTCCTGATCTGTACATATACTATCTGGCCGGACAATTGAAATATTTGGGACAATGGACACTTCCTGGGGTGAGGGGTTCTCCGGAGGGTCTTCTGGCAGAGCTCACAGGTATGGATCTCCTATGGCCATTGTTGACGGACCACAAGAGGGCTCCTGAGGGTTGGGTCCTCCCAATACACAAACTGGGGGCCAGGGTCTGGAAAGAGGCTAAAACCATTTTTGGTTTCCATGATATGCCAACTGAGATACCCCTATGGGATAACCTGGACCTTCCACACTTTTGTGGGCTGCCGGGGTTTGGCGAATGGAGGAATCGAGGAATAGTCTCCCTGGGATCACTGGTCCGGGATGGTGATCTCCGCCCCTTTGCGCAACTGCGTGCAGAATTTGATTTGCCGGAATCTCATGGGTTTCAGTATCTCCAGATTAGGCACGCCTTTCGGGCTCAGTTCTCTGGTCGTGGGATTAGATTCTCTTCCTTTCCAGTCATTGGAATTATCAGATCACAGGGCCCTGGAGGCCTCATTTCCAAATTGTACTCCTCCCTTATCCGGGCCAAGGCCATGAACAGTCCTCTTTCTGTCCGGGAGAGGTGGAGTGTCAGGATCCCTGAAATTGATGATGTAGTGTGGGACGACATTGTCGAATCCCACACGCTAGTCTCTCCTGCAGTCAATAATAGACTGATTCAGTTATACATAATACACCAAAGTTATATGACTCCTCAGAGACTGAACAAGATGAAAAAGGTGAATAATCTGGTGGGGGTGGGTTGTCCAAGATGCGGGAGAGACGGTGCTGATTTCTGGCACATGATATGGGATTGCCGGGTCATTCTCTCCTATTGGAGTGAGGTTGTAACGACTCTGTCCACCATACTTCAGAAAGGAGTTGCTCTGTGCCCAATTCTGTGTCTATTTGGGGTGGTGGATGTACGCTCCTGGTCCCAAAGTGAAAACTTGCTAATAAAAAAGGTATTATTTTTGGCCCGGAAGGGCATTATACTAAATTGGATGGGCATCCACCCTCCAACTAGAGCCTCATGGATTGCATTGGTAAATGCTATAATTCCGTCAGAACACTATGTTTATAAGATAAGAGGTTCTTTAAATAAATTCGACAAAATATGGGGTAGATGGATGGGCTCGCCCTTGACCGGAGGATCACCCGGCTCCCTAGCTGATAGCCTACAGTCGGTACTGGCGTGATAGTAACTAATGGTACTCCGACGGGTGGAAAGGAGAAATACGTGGTTTATGATATAATGTATTGGGGATATTACGAGACCTCTGTAATCTGGGTTGCGCTTCTCTTATTGGTGTGGGCTTTTTGCCCCAGAATGGATATCTTTCGAGAACTGACACCTCTGCAATGATTAATGTGCTAAGGCCAGATTGAAAGTAATAGTTGTTGATTTAATTGTTGTTGCTTTATTACCCTGCTTATCAAACAGTATACGTGTATACTTGTAAAGTACAAATTGCTGACTTATCCTATAATGTAATGTCTTACTTAACCTTCAATAAAACGAGTTTAAAAAAAAAAAACACTACATGCTAACCCACCCAATCTCGATACTTCAATCTTATCCTTCTTACAAAAACGCACTACCGTACTTCCACGAAAAAAAGACACTGTCTTATATTTTATTTGCCCCGAAAAAAGCACTAGATCTTATTTTCGGGGAGTGTAATACTAATATGAAAAGACTGACCCTCCCATCCTCTTTTTTTTACTATTTTTATTTTAGTAATCCCACTAGGGGACTATAAGGATCAGAAGTCTGATCGCTCATTCATTTCTGTTGATCAAAGCAGCACAGCTCTGATCAGCATAAATGCTGCGTTGTTGTTACAGCTGCTGCTTTTCCGGCTTTAAGAGGAACTATGACATAATAGCGACAGGATTCATCACGTGACCTGTCGCTACCATGACAGTCTTTAGCTGCCGGTGATCACATCATGGTCCTCCGATGGCGGCGGTGAAATGCGCGTTTCTCACTGCAACGATTTAAAACGCACTGTCACATTTTGACAGTGCGATTTAAGTGGTTAACAGGCGTGGGTGGATCGCGGATCCACCTGTGCCTGTAAGCCACACATGTCAGCTGTTCTAATCAGCAGACATGTGCAGGGATCGCCACTGGCTCACTGCAGCAGCCAGCGGTGATCACCCCTTCATGATTTTGGATGTACCGTTACATCCTAGGTTATGAAGGGGTTAATACTATATTGCTATATTAACCATAACAATTTTTATACAATATCCCATTCTTAAGGCCCCGTTACACGCAACGATGTATCTAACGATATATCGCCAGGGTCACGGATTCCGTGATGCACATCCGGCATCGTTAGCGACGTCGTTGCGTGTGACAGGAAGGAACGACCGTTAACGATGGAAAATACTCACCTTATCGTCCATCGTTGACACGTCTTTCCTTTTCAAAACATCGTTGATTGTAGAGGTCGCAGGTAGTTCGTCGTTCCCAAGGCAGCACATATCGATACGTGTGACACCTCGGGAACGACGAGCTACAGCTTACCTGCGGCTGACGGCAATGCGGAAGGAAGGAGGTGGGCGGGATGTTACGGCCGCTCATCTCCGCCCCTCCGCTTCTATTGGACGGCCGCTTAGTGACGTCGCTGTGACGCCGCATGAACCGCCCCCTTAGAAAGGAGGCGGTTCACCGGCAACAGCAACGTTGCAGGGAAGGTAAGTCTGTTTGACGGCTCCTAACGATTTTGTGCGCCACGGGCAGCAATTTGCCTGTGACGCACAAACAGCGGGGCGGGTGCTTTCACCAGTAATATTGCTGCGTGTAACACCCCCTTTATCTATGTAATCCAGACAATGTCATCATTACAACATTTTTCATCAATAGACCTATAATCCCCACAATTCCAAATCCCTCATATACATCCTTATTATTTTTCTTTTTCAGGGGATCCACCCCTACTACAACTAATTTGTTGTCCCGGGCGAATACCAGCCAGCCCGGTAATCTCAACAGGTAAGTCACCATTCAAATAAATACCAATCTATGAAGAAGCAAAATAAAATTAAAACTTATACATAAAACCAACAAACCATCATTAAAAACACTACATGCTAACCCACCCAATCCCGATACTTCAATCTTATCCTTCTTACAAAAACGCACTACCGTACTTCCACGAAAAATTTTTTGCCCCAAAAAAAGTACTAGGTCTTATTTTTTTGGGGAGTGTAATACTAATATGAAAAGACTGACCCACCCATCCACTTTTTTTTTACTTTTTTTTATTTTACTAATCCCACTAGGGGACTATAAGGATCAGAAGTCTGATCGCTCATTTATTTCTGTTGATCAGAGCAGCACAGTTCTGATCAGCAGAAATGCTGCGTTCTTATTACAGCTGCTGCTTTGCCGGCTTTAACAGGAACTATGTCATGATAGCGACAGGAGTCATCACATGACCTGTCGCTACCATGACAACCATCGGCTGCCCGTGATCATGTAGCGCCCCTGAGACTAGTCGCTACAGGGTATATCATTATATCCTCCCTGGGCAGGTCAAGATGTTAATCTGGTAAGTTCTACACACACCTCACACCACCATACAGCAGGGAGAAGCAGTCACTAGGAAAGGGTTAACAATGTTTCTACAAACACAGTTAGGAAGTGACTCAGCCAGTTCTTAGCAAACCCAAGTAGCCATGACAACTTGCAAAGGTGTGGGCATAGGCAGTTAGGAGTAGAGACACTATTGGCCCGGCAGAACAAGCTTAGACACGAAACAGAGCCGACGCACAGTGTGCAGCTCCCCTCAGGGAGGCTGTCAGGCCTTCAGGGAGGCAGAACAGAGCTGTCTGGATGTAACACCAAACAGACAGCACAACCAAGCTGGGGCCAGTAACATCTAGGGAGAGACGGGACCCGGCACTTGCACTCGTGGACTAAAAGGGGTGCAGTCGCCAGAGCACGGGATTGAGCACAGAAGAGGTACAGAGCTCTAGTTCGGGTTGCTGGGGCGTGACAGCAGAGAGAGAGAGAGAGCCTGGGGAGATGGGACAGAGGTCCGACCCACGAGAGGTTAAGGCTGCCGCCACTACGGACCGGGACCGGGGAAGAGTACAGAGTTGTGCATGGAGGAGAAAAACCTGACTCTGTGAGTAACTGCCACTGCCCTGCGCTCCGGCGCTCCCATGGACTGCTGCCCCCGTTCTCACCAACCTTCCTGGGCACCCCTCTTCGTCCGTGGGAAGCGATACTGTCCCGGCTGCACCTAACACCTGCCCCGGAGAGAGACTGTGCAGCGGCGGCTAATTCCTGGCCGCATGCCAAGTGTTGCGCTGCAAAGCATCCCCGCTGAGCATCCAGTACTGCCCTTGGGAGAGGACTAGTCGCAGGAAGGGTCAGCGGCGGAGTAGGCCGGGACCCCAGTCACTACTGCAACCGGTGACGTGCTTCCCAGGGGCCTGTCACCTTCATTCCATCCCCGTCTGTATTGGACACTTGTCCGTTTGCTGTTTTTGTGTTTTTTTTCATGTAGCCGACGGGGTCATGAAACCGGATCAGGCCAGTCACAGCTACCCCAAAGAATCACTGGCCCACTGATGAGTAACCTAAGGCCCCGTGGACGCTACAATCACATCACGGGGCCTCCGATGGCAGCAGGGAAAGGCGCGTTTCCCGCTGCAGCGATTTAAAACGCAGTGTCACATTTTGACAGCGCGATTTAAGTGGTTAACAGGCATGGATGTGTTGCGGATCCACCTGTGCCTGTTAGCCACGCATGTCAACTGTTCTAATCGGCAGACATGTGCAGGGATCGCCAGTGGCTCACCGCAGCAGCCAGCGGTGATCACCCCTTCATGATTTTGGATGTACCGTTACATCCTAGGTTGTGATGGGGTTAATACTATCTTGCTATATTAACCATAACAATTTTTGCACAATATCCCATTCTTATCCATGTTTTCCAGACAGTGTCATCATTAGAACATTTTTCATCAATAGATCCATAATCCCCACAATTCCAAATCCCTCATATACATTCTTCTTATTTTTCTTTTTCAGGGGATCCACCCCTACTACAACTAATTTGTTGTCCCGGGCGAATACCAGCCAGCCCGGTAATCTCAACAGGTAAGTTGCCATTCAAATAAATACCAATCAATGAAGAAGCAAAATAAAATTAAAACCTCTAGATAAAACCAACAAACCATCATTAGCCTCTACACGACATTTGACGTTTTGGGTACGTCATGATGAAAGTCCATGCCATTCTGACCAAAGACGTATCCAGTATGCCATGGTGATCGCTGTACCCCCGCCATCGCAGCCAGATCTCCAACTGATCTTGTGGCCTGGACCCGGCGCTCACTGCCAGGAGTGGTGACTGCGCCGCTCCCAGTAGTTTAACCCCCTAAATGCTACGATCAATACGATCGCAACATTCAGGAGGCGGGGAAAGGAATCACTTTTCCCTGGCGATCGGGCCCCTGTAATGTGATTACAGGGATCCAATCGCTGCCTGGGTCGTCAACGTGACGACGCTGGGTCACCCAACTATGGAGTGCCTCACAGATCATGCCGGATGCACGGCCTGTGAGGTGAAGTAACGATCGCGGGTCGCAACATTCAGGAGGTAGGGAGAGGAATCGCTTACAGTTAGGTCCAGAAATATTTGGACAGTGACACAATTTTCGCGAGTTGGGCTCTGCATGCCACCACATTGGATTTGAAATGAAACCTCTACAACAGAATTCAAGTGCAGATTGTAACGTTTAATTTGAAGGTTTGAACAAAAATATCTGATAGAAATTGTAGGAATTGTACACATTTCTTTACAAACACTCCACATTTTAGGAGGTCAAAAGTAATTGGACAAATAAACCAAACCCAAACAAAATATTTTTATTTTCAATATTTTGTTGCGAATCCTTTGGAGGCAATCACTGCCTTAAGTCTGGAACCCATGGACATCACCAAACGCTGGGTTTCCTCCTTCTTAATGCTTTGCCAGGCCTTTACAGCCGCAGCCTTCAGGTCTTGCTTGTTTGTGGGTCTTTCCGTCTTAAGTCTAGATTTGAGCAAGTGAAATGCATGCTCAATTGGGTTAAGATCTGGTGATTGACTTGGCCATTGCAGAATGTTCCACTTTTTTGCACTCATGAACTCCTGGGTAGCTTTGGCTGTATGCTTGGGGTCATTGTCCATCTGTACTATGAAGCGCCGTCCGATCAACTTTGCGGCATTTGGCTGAATCTGGGCTGAAAGTATATCCCGGTACACTTCAGAATTCATCCGGCTACTCTTGTCTGCTGTTATGTCATCAATAAACACAAGTGACCCAGTGCCATTGAAAGCCATGCATGCCCATGCCATCACGTTGCCTACACCATGTTTTACAGAGGATGTGGTGTGCCTTGGATCATGTGCCGTTCCCTTTCTTCTCCAAACTTTTTTCTTCCCATCATTCTGGTACAGGTTGATCTTTGTCTCATCTGTCCATAGAATACTTTTCCAGAACTGAGCTGGCTTCATGAGGTGTTTTTCAGCAAATTTAACTCTGGCCTGTCTATTTTTGGAATTGATGAATGGTTTGCATCTAGATGTGAACCCTTTGTATTTACTTTCATGGAGTCTTCTCTTTACTGTTGACTTAGAGACAGATACACCTACTTCACTGAGAGTGTTCTGGACTTCAGTTGATGTTGTGAACGGGTTCTTCTTCACCAAAGAAAGTATGCGGCGATCATCCACCACTGTTGTCATCCGTGGACGCCCAGGCCTTTTTGAGTTCCCAAGCTCACCAGTCAATTCCTTTTTTCTCAGAATGTACCCGACTGTTGATTTTGCTACTCCAAGCATGTCTGCTATCTCTCTGATGGATTTTTTCTTTTTTTTCAGCCTCAGGATGTTCTGCTTCACCTCAATTGAGAGTTCCTTAGACCGCATGTTGTCTGGTCACAGCAACAGCTTCCAAATGCAAAACCACACACCTGTAATCAACCCCAGACCTTTTAACTACTTCATTGATTACAGGTTAACGAGGGAGACGCCTTCAGAGTTAATTGCAGCCCTTAGAGTCCCTTGTCCAATTACTTTTGGTCCCTTTAAAAAGAGGAGGCTATGCATTACAGAGCTATGATTCCTAAACCCTTTCTCCGATTTGGATGTGAAAACTCTCATATTGCAGCTGGGAGTGTGCACTTTCAGCCCATATTATATATATATTTGTATTTCTGAACATGTTTTTGTAAACAGCTAAAATAACAAAACTTGTGTCACTGTCCAAATATTTCTGGACCTAACTGTATGTCTCCCTGGCGATTGGGCCCCTGTTATGCGATACCTTGTTAACCCTGCGTCATCACCATGATGACCTAGGGTTACAGAACTACGGACCATGCTGCCTGCATGATGTGTAAGGTGAAGTGTGAGAGCTGCTGATGCCGTGACACTTATAATTCCCTGCAGTGATCAAGTTCTGCAGGCGATTATATCAGTGATCAGATCACTGACACTTAGGCCGGCTTCTCACTTGCGATTTTCTCGCAGTAGTGCAATGCGAAAAATTCTCGCATTGCACTTGGACCCATGTTAATCAATGAGGCAGCTCCCATCTGCTATTTCTTTGTCGCTCCATTGGGAGACCCAGACAATTGGGTGTATAGCTTCTGCCTCTGGAGGCCACACAAAGTATTACACTTTTAAAAAAGTGTAACCCCTCCCCTCTGCCTATACACCCTCCCGTTGACCACGGGCTCCTCAGTTTTATGCTTTGTGTGGAAGGAGGCACACATCCACTCATGCATTCTCATACATAGTTATGACGGATGGAAGAAAAGAGGACCCCTATGGGGTCCCCGGCATGTTCCCTTCTCACCCCACTATGTCGGCGGTGTTGTTAAGGTTGAGGTATCCATTGCGGGTACAGAGGCTGGAGCCACATGCCGTCTCCTTCACCATCCCTTATGCGGCTCTGGGAGAAGTGGGAGCATAAACGGTCATCCACGTGCTGGGACCGTGCTCCATCCGCAGCCCCTGGTGGAACCTGCCGGACCGGAGCTTCTTCACCCCCAGGGACCGGGCCCTGCAACTTTAGTACTTTTGGTACTCTGTGTCCCCATGTGGGGACTGTACAGGGAGGGTGGTCGCTCCTTCTCCCCGGAAGTCCCGCGGTAGTTCCGTCCGTTTTTTTTTTTGGCAGACTTCCGCGCCCACCGTGCTTGCTTGTCGGGCACGGTCGTAAATTTAGTCCCCGGCTTTGCCGCGGCCTAGTCGCGAAAAATCCCGCCCCCGGGCCTGCCTGTCAGGGGTAAGGGCGGGATTACCGACATGACGTCGGCTTTGAGGGCTGGAGCATCTTTGCATGTCTCCTCCCCCCCTCATTGACCACTTTGGGGCCTCCAGATTCCCGCTTTTTGCCGGCGCCGCCCGCGGCTCCACGCCCCCCCTGAGAGCTCCGGCGGCCATTTTTGGCATTCTGCCGGTGTATGCTTCTCAGCTGCAAAGCTCTACAGCTCCGGGGGATCCACGACAGGGAATCTGGAGGACACACCGCTCGTTAGCGGTTGGTAACCCACACCGGTCACCCGGTGCTGGTTCCCCTAGGGTGCCGGGATATATATATATATATTCGGAAAGGCTGTATACCCTTTTCCCATATACCCTCAGTGGTCACTCTCCTGAGAGACACCGATTGCTTACAGCATGTCGTCCACAAGGAGCAAAGCCCCTAAGACACAGACTTTTTTCGCGGCCTGTACCTCTTGTAGGGCTATGTTGCCTGCGGGATCCACCTACCCTCACTGTGATCAATGCACGACTCCTGCCACGCTTGCTCAGCCGGAGCCTCGGGCACTGGTGGGCCCCTCGGCTCATGTAGATCCCCCTGCTCCCCCTTAGCAGTCAGCAGGGACAGAGACACCGTCGTTGGCCTCTTTCGCTGAGACACTCTCCCAGTCACTTTCTCAATCCATTGCACAGTCTATGGACAAATGGTCATCTAAGCTGCTTGAGGCATTACAGTCCAGACCGGACCCTTCACAGGCCCCGGCCCCTGTTCGTTTGTCTCCTCCAGGCCCTTCTCGGTCCGCGCCGCATCGCGCTCCCAGGATAGCCTAGGTCCCAGGCGGAGGACTCCTGCCCGGATCGCAGCCCCAGGCCGGCTAAGCAGCCTCGCTGGGACTCTTCCCCGGCCTCCTCATACTGCTCTGGATCTCAGCTTGAGGACTCTCAGGAAGACGAGGCGGACGTGGGAGCTCAGGGCTCTGACCCTGACTTCACCCTTAACCTTGATGCCCCTGAAGGGGACGCCTTAGTAAATGATCTTATCTCGTCCATCAACGAGGTGTTGGATCTCTCACCCCCACCTCCTCCTGCAGAGGAGCCGGCTTCTCGGCAGGAGAAACACCAATTTCGATTTCCCAAACGTACTCGCAATACGTTTTTTGATCACTCTAACTTCAGGGACGCTGTCCAGAAGCCCAGAGCGGTTCCGGACAAGCGCTTTGCTAAACGGCACACTGACACGCGTTATCCCTTTCCACCTGAAGTCGTTAAGGGCTGGGCACACTCCCCCAAGGTTGATCCTCCAGTCTCTAGATTGGCCGCTAGGTCCGTTGTGTCTGTTGCCGATGGCTCATCCCTGAAGGATGCCACTGACAGACAGATAGAGCTCTTGGTGAAGTCTATTTATGAGGCTACGGGCGCATCTTTTGCCCCGGCCTTTGCGGCCGTGTGGGCTCTCCAAGCAATCTCGGCATGTCTGACTGAGATTAATGTCGTCACGCGGAATTCTGCCCCGCATGTTTCATCCTTGACCTCTCAGGCATCAGCATTTTCGTCCTACACCATGAACGCCGTCCTGGACTCCGCTAGCCGTACGGCCGTGGCATCCGCTAACTCATGAGACTGGAGGATCCACCTTGGGACAGTGAGCCCAACCCTTAACGACTTCAGATGGGAAGGGGTAACGCGTGTCAGTGAGGCGCTTAGTAAAGCGCTTGTCCGGGACCGCTCTGGGCTTCTGGACAGCGTCCCTGAAGTTAGAGTGATCAAGAAACGTATTGCGTGTACGTTTGGGGAACCGAAACTGGTGTTTCTCCTGCTCTCAGGGCCACTCGGTGATCCCTTACTTGGACGATCTCCTAGTCAGGGCTCCTTCTCTGGTGGCGTGTCAACGGAGTCTTACCGTCACTCTGGCGACTCTCCAACAGTTCGGGTGGATCATCAATTTCCCGAAATCCAAGTTGACGCCGACCCAATCACTGACTTACCTCGGGATGGAGTTCCATACCCAGCCAGCGTTAGTCAAGCTACCGTGGGACAAACAGCTTTCTCTGCAGGCGGGAGTGCAGTCCCTTCTTCGGGGTCAGTCACACTCCTTAAGGCGCCTCATGCACTTCCTGGGGAAGATGGTTGCAGCTATGGAGGCAGTGCCATTTGCGCAATTCCATCTACGGCCACTCCAATGGGACATTCTTCGCAAATGGGACAAGAGTTCGGCTTCTCTCGACAAGAACATCTCTCTTTCCCTCGCAACCAAAACATCTCTTCGGTGGTGGCTCCTCCCCACATCTCTGTCCCGGGGGAAAATCCTTCCTACCCCCAACCTGGGCCGTGGTCACCACGGACGCGAGCCTGTCAGGTTGGGGAGCGGTCTTTCTTCACCACAGGGCTCAAGGAACCTGGATTCCAATAGAATCATCCCTTCAGATCAATATCCTGGAGATAAGGGCAGTATATCTAGCCCTATTGGCTTTCCATCGGTGGCTGGAGGGCAGGCAGATCCGAATCCAGTCGGACAACGCCACTGCCGTCGCCTACATCAACCACCAAGGCGGCACTCGCAGTCGTCAAGCCTTCCAGGAAGTCCGACGGATTCTGCAGTGGGTGGAAAACGCAGACTTCACCATCTCCGCAGTTCACATCCCGGGCGTAGAAAACTGGGAAGCAGATTTTCTCAGTCGTCAGGGCATGGACGTGGGGGAATGGTCTCTTCACCCAGACGTGTTTCGAGAGATCTGCCACTGCTGGGGAACGCCGGACGTCGATCTCATGGCGTCACGACACAACAACAAGGTCCCGGCCTTCATGGCACGGTCTCAGGATCACAGAAGCTCTGGCCGCGGACGCTTTGGTCCAGGATTGGTCGCAGTTTCGACTGCCATATGTGTTTCCCCCTCTGGCGATGCTGCCCAGGGTACTACGCAAAATCCGGTCCGACTGCCGTCGCGCCATTCTCGTCGCTCCAGACTGGCCGAGGCGGTCGTGGTATCCGGATCTGTGGCATCTCACGGTGGGTCAACCGTGGGCACTTCCAGACCGCCCAGACTTGCTGTCCCAAGGCCCGTTTTTCCATCTGAATTCTGTGGCCCTCAACCTGACTGTGTGTCCATTGAGTCCTGGCTCCTAGCGTCTTCAGGGTTATCTCAGGATGTAATTGCCACCATGAGACAAGCCAGGAAACCAATGTCCGCCAAGATCTATCACAGGACTTGGCAAATCTTCTTATCCTGGTGCTCTGATAACGGTTTTTCTCCATGGCCGTTTGCCTTACCCACATTTCTTTCATTCCTACAATTTGGAATGGATATGGGTTTGTCCCTCGGCTCTCTCAAGGGCCAAGTGTCGGCGCTCTCCGTGTTTTTTCAAACGCGACTAGCCAGACTTCCGCAGGTCCGCACGTTCCTGCAGGGGGTTTGCCACATGGTCCCACCTTGCAAACGTCCGTTGGAACCTTGGGATCTTAACAGGGTCCTGACGGCTTTTCAAAAGCCGCCTTTTGAGCCGTTGCGGGATGTCTCTCTCTCCCGTCTTTCTCAGAAGGTGGCCTTCCTGGTTGCAGTCACATCACTTCGGAGAGTGTCGGAGCTTGCAGCGCTGTCATGCAAATCTCCTTTCCTGGTTTTCCACCAGGATAAGGTGGTTTTGCGTCCTGTCCCGGAATTCCTCCCTAAGGTGGTATCCCCTTTTCATCTAAATCAGGATATCTCCTTTCCTTCCTTTTGCCCTAATCCAATTCACCAGTGTGAGAAGGATTTACACTCCTGGCCGCTGTTACCTGCACTCAGCTCCAGAGCTGTAATCTGAGCTCCAGCGTCTGCCTGATCTGTCTGCAGCTGTGCTGACCTGACCAGCAATCGCCGGGGAATCCATCACTCGGTGCTCGCTGTTCAGGCTGCACTCTGGAGCTCAGGGGACAGCTCCGGGGTTCAGTGCATGTAACCGCGGCCAGGACTGGTTTTACAGGAGATTCCTCCGGTAGCCAGGCTGACCCGGTATGCAAGTGTCAGGATCCGTGTGACATGCGCATGCCACCCGGATTCTGACTTGCATGGGGGTGAGAGAGCTGAGAATCGCATCAAATCGCAGCATGCTGTGATTTCAAGGAGAGCCCGTGTATCGTCTGGAAAAACAGGGAAATGGAGACAGCCTCATTAGAAACCATTTGCAAGATTGCAAACCGTTTCTCAATGCGAGGGAATTTGCAGGACAAAAACGCTAGTGGAGAAGAGGCCTTAGGCTGAGACCACACGTGAGTTAGCGCAAGTTCTCGCATGACACTCGGCTCACACTCGCAGCACAGCGAGAGCCGAGTGTCATGCGAGTGCAATGCAACTGTGGTCCGATCGTGCGATCAGACCAGTTGCGGAGGGGAGGGCCAACACTGCAGAGGGGAGGAGGAGGGCAGGGCCGGCGCTGAGGAGGGGAGGGCCGGTGCTGCGAAGGAGAGGGAGGGATTTATTTCCCTATCTCCTCCATTGCCGGCTGATGTGAGAATCGCACTGCACTCGCGGTACACCAGTGTAATGCGAGAGCAATGCAATGTTTTAATAGCATACGGAGAACAGTGAAAGCTGGGCACTAATCACTGACCGCTCCACCACACACACGTGGTACTCCTATTACAATCCACCGATGCTGCGGGACCAACTTGCTCCGGTAAAAAAAAGCAATAAACTACTAGAGGTGCTCCTGCCAAGCATAGAACAGTCCACTAGAAAAATTGAGAGAGCAGGGCACTAACTCAGTGGTAGTTTAAAAATACCTTTATTTCAGCATACAGGTTACATCAAAAACGTGGGGGGAGGAGAAAACACAGATGTCCGGCACAACAGATGACGGCCGTTTCGTGCTCAGCAAGCAATTCAACAGATCTACCTAGATAGGGTAGATCTGTTGAAGTGCTTGCTGAGCACGAAACGGCTGTGCCGAACGTCTGTGTTTTTTCCTCCCCCCACATTTTTGATGTAACCTGTATGCTGAAATAAAGGTATTTTTAAGCTACCACTGAGTTAGTGCCTTGCTCTCTCAATTTTTCCAATGCAATGTTTCTCTTGAACCCGTAGACTTGAATGGGTGCAAGTGTAACAGGATTGCATTGCACCTGCAGCATGCTGCGACTGTTTTCTCGGTCCGATTAGGGCTGAGAAAATAATCGCTCATGGGAGCTGCCCCATAGAGTACTATTGGTCTGAGTGGAATGCGATTTTTTTATTGCGTCCCAGTAGCTCCGTATTATTCGCCGTGTCTGCTAGGCCTTACTAAAAAAGTAAAGATAAAGTTAAAAAAAAAGTTAAAAGTATTAAAAAAAAAAAAATTGGGGAAAAAATAAAATTAAATATTCCAATAAATATGTATATTTATGTAATAAAAACAAAAACACTGCACAACTTTGGTATTGCCGTGTCCATAACAATTCGAGCTATAAAACTCTCACACTAGTTAGCCCCTTCAGTGAACACAGTAAAAAAAATAAAAAATGTAGCAAAAACTATGTGTTTTCATCATACACCTGCCCAAAAAAATTGAGTAAAACGCGATAAAAAAGTCACATGTAAATAAACATGGTACAACTGAAAACATCATCTTGTCCCGCAAAAAAACAAGCAACCATATAGCTACATCAGTGAAAAAATAAAAAAAATGTAGGTCTCAGAATACAGCAATGCAAAAACTTTTTTTTCCTAAAAAATAATTTTTTGGGTGTTAAAGCATCAAAACATAAAAAACTATATAAATGAGGTATCCCTGTAACTGTACAGACCCGAAGAATAAAACTGTTTTATCGCTTTTATTTCACAGTAAAGAACATAAAAAAAAAATCTTGAATTTCTGTTTCTTCTTGATTCTGCCTCACAAAGAGTGGATCACAAAGCAATCAGAAAATATGTGGCCCAAAATAGTACCAATAAAAACTCCAATTCATCCCGCAAAAATCAAGCCTTCACATGACTGTCAGCAGAAAAGTAAAAAACTGCAGTCTTCAAAATCCAGTGATGCAAAAACAATCTTTACTTTGTAAAAAGCAATTTTTAGTGTGATAGTCGCCAACAAAAAAAAACACCGCATAAATCTGGTATCACTGTAATCGTACTGCCCTGAGGAATAAAGCCGCCTAATCACTTATACCACAAGATGAATGGCGCAAAAAATAAATAAAGCCAATTCTTCAATCGCTATTGATTTGTTCATTCTGCCGCTAAAAGCTTGCAGTACAGTGCAGCTCATATTTATCCTGCGTTCTACGGTGAGCGCTTACACTGGAGACTACATGTAAATCTCTGAAAAACATGATTCAAACATAATTCTCAAATGAAAATTCACTGTAATGAGGCAGAGAAAGTCACTTTGACCTCTCGTCTGGCCTGTGGTCCGGCAGAGTCCATATTTTTATGCCTTTTTTCAAACGTGCACAAAAGTGCAATCAACAACAGTTTTTGTTCATCATTAAAAAGATGGATACCGCTGAACAAATGGAGTCCAGAGTAACTCTGCTGCCTCATTAGTGAATGGATCTGTGGTGCGTTTCATCTGAATCACGTATCTCAGAGATGCAGTTTAAAACCCCGATGTAAGTGCTCAGCGTAGAGCACAGGATAAAGGGGAACTAATTTAAAATGTTTGCAATCTTTAATTCTGCAACTTTTACTGTGTTTGGACTTTCCAGAGAGTAAATTGTCACTACACCCGTAAATGAATACTTAGAGAGGTGTAATTTCCAAAATTTGGTCACTTGAGGGGGATTTCTTCAGTTCTGCCGCTTAGGGGCTCTGCAAATTGAGTCCGCAAACTATTCTAGGAAAACCTGTGCTCCAAAAATCACATAGCGCTCCTTCCCTCCTGAGCCCTGTGGTGCAGCCAAATAGTACTGTACAGTCACATGTGGGGTATTGCCACATTCAGGACAAATTATGCAACACAATATCGGACCTTTTTTTTTATTTATTACCCTTGTAAAATTTTCAAATCTGGGGTTAAAACAACATTTTAGTGGTAAAAATGTAATTATTTTTCTTTACTGCCAAATAGTATAACATTTTGTGACACACCTGTGGTGTCAATATACTCACTGCACCTCTGGATGAATTAATTGAAAGGTGCAGCTTTTAACATGGAGTCACTTGTGGGGGATTTCTGTGCTCTGCCAATGTGACATGGCAATCGCAAACCAATGCAACTACATCTGATCTCAAATATGGTGCTCCTTTCCTTCTTGACTTTGCAATGTACCTCAAAATTAGTTTTCTTTGTCGCTCCATTGGGAGACCCAGACAATTGGGTGTATAGCTTCTGCCTCCGGAGGACACACAAAGTATTACACTTTAAAAAGTGTAACCCCTCCCCTCTGCCTATACACCCTCCCGTGGATCACGGGCTCCTCAGTTTTATGCTTTGTGTGGAAGGAGGCACACATCCACTCATGCATTCTCAACTTAGTTATGTCGGTTGGAAGAAAAGAGGGCCCCCACGGGGCCCCCGGCATGTTCCCTTCTCACCCCACTACGTCGGCGGTGTTGTTAAGGTTGAAGTACCCATTGCGGGTACAGAGGCTGGAGCCACATGCCGTCTCCTTCACCATCCCTTATACGGCTCTGGGAGAAGTGGGATCCTAAGCGGTCATCCATTTACTGGGACCGTGCTCCATCCGCAGCCCCTGTAGGAACCTGCCGGACCGGAGCCTCTTCAACCTCAGGGACCGGGCCCTGCAACTCAAAGGTACTCTGTGTCCCCATAGGGGACTGTGCAGGGAGCGCACCTTCTTCCTGGAAGCCGCGGCGGCTGCTGAATTCAGGAGGCCGGTGGACTTCCGCGCCGACCGTGCCTGCTTGTCGGGCGCGGTCTCAAATTTAGTCTCCGGCTTCATCGCGGCCTAGTCGCAAAAATCCCGCCCCCGGGCCTGCCTGTCAGGGGTAAGGGCGGGATTACCGACCTGACGTCGGATGTGAGGGCTGGAGCATCCTGCATGTTTCCTCCCCCCTCACTGATCACTGTGGGGACCCCAGATTCCCGCACTTTGCTGGCGCCGCCCACGGCTCCACTCTTTCCCTGAGAGCTCCGGCAGCCATTTTTTGGCATTCTGCCGGTGGAGGATTCTCAGTGAACAGCTCTACAGCTCCGGGGGATCCAAGGCAGGGAATCTGGAGGACACACTCCGCTCGTTAGCGGTCGGTAAGCCACACCGGTCACCCGGTGCTGGTCCCCCTAGGGTGCCGGATTAGATACGTATATATCTATATCTATCTGTTCGGTGGGCTGTATACCCCTTTCCCATATACCCTCAGTGATCACTCTCCTAGGAGACAACAGCATGTCGTCCACAAGGAGCAAAGCTGCTAAGGCACAGGGTTTTTTTGCGGCCTGTACCTCTTGTGGGGCTATGTTACCTGCGGGTTCCACCTACCCTCACTGTGAGCAATGCTCGACCCCTGTTTCGCTTGCTCAGCCGGAGCCTCGGACACTGGTGGGCCCCTCGGCTCATGTAGACCCCCCTGCTCCCCCTGACCAGGCTGCAGGGACAGAGTTCGCCTCTTTTGCTGAGAAACTCTCTGAGTCACTTTCTCAATCCATTGCACAGTCTATGGACAAATGGTCTTCTAAGCTGCTAGAGGCTTTGCAGTCCAGACCGGACCTTTCACAGGCCCCGGCCCCTGTTGGCTCGTCGCCTCCAGGCCCCTCTCGGTCCGCGCCGCAGCGCGCTCCCAGGTTGGCCCCTCGGTCTCAGGCAGAGGACTCCTGCCCGGACCGTAGTCCTAGACCGGCTAAGCGGGCTCGCTGGGACTCTTCCCCGACTTCCTCTCGCTGCTCGGGATCCCAGCTTGAGGACTCTCTGGAGGACGAGGCGGACGTCGCAGCTCAGGGCTCTGACCCTGACGTCGCCCTTAACCTTGATACACCTGAGGGGGACGCCTTAGTAAATGATCTTATCTCGTCCATCAACCAGGTGTTAGATCTCTCTCCCCCGCCTCCTCCTGTAGAGGAGTCGGCGTCTCAGCAGGAGAAACACCAGTTTCGGTTCCCCAAACGTACACGCAATACGTTTCTTGATCACTCTAACTTCAGGGACGCTGTCCAGAAGCCCAGAGCGGTCCCGGACAAGCGCTTTACTAAGCGCCTCACTGACACGCGTTACCCCTTCCCATCTGAAGTCGTTAAGGGTTGGGCTCACTGTCCCAAGGTGGATCCTCCAGTCTCATGATTGGCAACTAAATCCGTGGTGTCGGTTGCAGATGGCTCATCGCTAAAGGATGCCACTGACAGACAGATAGAGCTCCTGGTGAAGTCCATCTATGAGGCCACGGGCGCGTCTTTTGCCCCGGCCTTTGCAGCCGTGTGGGCACTCCAAGCTATCTCGGCTTGTCTGACTGAGATTAATGCTGTCACACGTAATTCTGCTCCACAAGTTGCGTCTTTGACCTCTCAGGCGTCAGCATTTTCATCCTACGCCATGAACGCCGTCCTGGACTCTGCTAGCCGTACAGCTGTAGCATCCGCTAACTCTGTGGCAGTCCGCAGGGCCATGTGGCTGCGCGAATGGAAGGCAGACTCGGCTTCCAAGAGGTTCTTAACCGGTTTGCCGTTTTCTGGCGACCGTTTGTTTGGCGAACGATTGGATGAGATTATTAAAGAATCCAAAGGAAAGGATTCCTCCTTACCCCAGGCCAAACCTAAGAGACCTCAACAGAGAAAGGTTCAATCGAGATTTCGGTCCTTTCGTCCCTCCGCCAAGTCCCAATCCTCTTCGTCCAACAGGCCGGAGAAAGGCCAGAGGAACTCCTATGCGTGGCGATCCAAGTCTCGCCCACAAAAGGCCGCAGGAAGCACTGCCTCCAAGACGGCTTCCTCATGACTCTCGGCCTCCCCTGACCGCATCCTCGGTCGGTGGCAGGCTCTCCCGCTTTGGCGACGCCTGGTGGCCACATGTTCAAGACCGATGGGTGAGAGACATTCTGTCTCATGGTTACAGGATAGAGTTCAGCTCTCGTCCTGCGGCTCGCTTCTTCAGAACCTCTCCGCCCCCCGCTCAGACCGACGCACTTTTTCAGGCAGTAGCCGCTCTAAACATGGAAGGAGTTGTGATCCCCGTTCCCCTTCAGGAACGTGGTCGCGGATTTTACTCCAACTTGTTCGTGGTGCCAAAAAAGGACGGGTCATTCCGTCCCGTTCTGGACCTCAAGCTACTCAACAGACATGTGAGAACCAGACGGTTCCGGATGGAATCTCTCCGCTCGGTCATCGCCTCAATGTCACAAGGAGACTTCCTAGCATCGATCGACATCAAGGATGCTTATCTCCATGTACCGATCGCACCCGAGCATCAACGTTTCCTGCGTTTCGCCATCGGGGACGAACACCTCCAGTTCGTGGCATTGCCTTTCGGCTTGGCGACAGCCCCACGGGTTTTCACCAAAGTCATGGCATCCGTTGTGGCGGTCCTGCATTCTCAGGGCCACTCGGTGATTCCCTACTTGGACGATCTCCTAGTCAGGGCCCCGTCTCGGGTGGCGTGTCAACAAAGTCTATCTGTCGCTCTGGCGACTCTCCAGCGGTTCGGGTGGATCATCAACTTCCCGAAATCCAAGTTGACACCGACCCAATCACTGACGTACCTTGGGATAGAGTTTCATACCCAGCAAGTGTTAGTCAAGCTTCCGAGCGACAAACAGCTTTCTCTGCAGGCAGGGGTGCAATCCCTTCTTCGGAGTCAGTCACACCCCTTAAGGCGCCTCATGCACTTCCTGGGGAAGATGGTGGCAGCTATAGAGGCAGTCCCGTTCGCGCAATTCAATAGGGCATATAATCACCATGCCCACTCCCATTTGGTGGTGATGGTGATTATATGCCCTATTTTTGGTTGAGGTCTCAGAGGGATCTAGACATGCTGGCGAAACAGCCCCCTGCCTGAACCTCTAACCACTTGTTCAATGCCTGCGAATCTCCGGACTGGTAAGACCGTTCCCACCTAAGGTGGGGTTTATGAAACATATGGTTCGTAATGGTCTAGGAGTTTCTATCTCTTTTTGACACACACAGACATACATCTTCCCTAGTTTGGGGTTCTGATTGTTGATGTTGCGTGTGTCAATGTCTCAGGTGGTGACCAGCAACTATAAGGTGTAGAAAGTCCTACCGTGGTACCTCTCTGGGACTAAGTTTGTTTGGGCCTACCATACATAGCCCAATTTTAGTTTGGGTGGTTTCGTGCCACCGTCGTTTCTAATCTTGTGAGCTGTCCTCACTTTTATCTGCATAATATTAAACGTTATGTTTTAGGGTTTATCCTTTTTCAATTCTCTGATCCAGCTAATTTTGTTCAATTACTGTGGATTCAAATTTTGGTATACTGCTATTTACCCCAGTCGGACAATGCCACTGCCGTCGCATACATCAACCACCAAGGCGGCACTCGCAGTCGTCAAGCCTTCCAGGAAGTCCGACGGATTCTGCAGTGGGTGGAAGCCACAGCTTCCACCATCTCCGCAGTTCACATCCTGGGCGTAGAAAACTGGGAAGCAGATTTTCTCAGTCGTCAGGGCATGGACGCGGGGGAATGGTCTCTGCACCCAGACGTGTTTCGAGAGATCTGTCGCCGCTGGGGAACGCCGGACGTCGATCTCATGGCGTCACGGCACAACAACAAAGTCCCGGCATTCATGGCACGGTCTCAGGATCACAGAGCTCTGGCGGCGGACGCGTTAGTTCAGGATTGGTCGCAGTTTCGACTGCCTTATGCGTTTCCTCCTCTGGCGATGCTGCCCAGAGTGTTACGCAAGATCAGTTCCGACTGCCGTCGCGCCATTCTCGTCGCTCCAGACTGGCCGAGGCGATCGTGGTACCCGGATCTGTGGCATCTCACGGTGGGTCAATCGTGGGCGCTTCCAGACCGCCCAGACTTGCTGTCACAAGGCCCGTTTTTCCATCTGAATTCTGTGGCCCTCAACCTGACTGTGTGGCCATTGAGTCCTGGCTCCTAGCGTCTTCAGGGTTATCTCAGGATGTAATTGCCACCATGAGACAGGCCAGGAAGCCTACGTCCGCCAAGATCTATTATAGGTCTTGGCAAATCTTCCTATCCTGGTGCGCTAATAACGGTTTTACTCCATGGCCGTTTGCCTTACCCACTTTTCTTTCATTCCTTCAATCCGGAATGGACAAGGGTCTGTCACTTGGCTCTCTCAAGGGCCAAGTATCGGCGCTCTCCGTGTTTTTTCAAAAGCGTCTAGCCAGGCTTCCGCAGGTCCGCACGTTCCTGCAGGGAGTTTGCCACATAGTCCCACCTTACAAGCGTCCGCTGGAACCCTGGGATCTTAACAGGGTGCTAACGGCTCTTCAGAAACCACCTTTCGAGCCGCTGCGGGATGTCTCTCTATCACGTCTTTCGCAGAAGGTGGCCTTCCTAGTGGCAGTCACATCACTTTGGAGAGTGTCTGAGCTAGCAGCGCTGTCATGCAAAGCCCCCTTCCTGGTGTTTCACCAGGATAAGGTGGTTCTGTGTCCGGTCCCGGAATTTCTCCCTAAGGTGGTATCCTCTTTTCATCTCAATCAGGATATCTCCTTGCCTTCATTTTGCCCTAATCCAATTCACCAGTGTGAAAAGGATTTGCACTCTTTGGATCTTGTGAGAGCACTCCGGCTCTACGTGTCTCGCACGGCGCCCCTGCGTCGTTCAGATGCGCTCTTTGTCCTTGTCGCTGGCCAGCGTAAGGGCTCGCAGGCTTCCAAGTCAACCTTGGCTCGGTGGATCAAGGAACCGATTCTCGAAGCCTACCGTTCTTCTGGGCTTCCGCTTCCTTCAGGGCTGAAAGCCCATTCTACCAGAGCCGTGGGTGCGTCCTGGGCATTGCGGCACCGGGCTACGGCTCAGCAGGTGTGTCAGGCAGCTACGTGGTCTAGTCTGCACACTTTCACGAAACACTATCAAGTGCATACCTATGCTTCGGCAGACGCCAGTCTAGGTAGGTGAGTCCTTCAGGCGGCGGTTGCCCACCTGTAAGAGGGGGCCGTTTTTTTCGGCTTTTTTTATTGAGGTATTCTTTTACCCACCCAGGGACTGCTCTTGGACGTCCCAATTGTCTGGGTCTCCCAATGGAGCGACAAAGAAGAAGGGAATTTTGTTTACTTACCGTAAATTCCTTTTCTTCTAGCTCCTATTGGGAGACCCAGCACCCACCCCTGTACCCTTCGGGCTGGTTGTCTTTTTGTGTACACATGTTGTTCATGTTGAATTGTTCTTTTGGTTCATGGTTTGCAGTTCTCCGAACATCCTTCGGATTGCATTTACCCTAGACCAATTTATAAGTTTTCTCCTTCCTGCTTTTGCACCAAAACTGAGGAGCCCGTGATCCACGGGAGGGTGTATAGGCAGAGGGGAGGGGTTACACTTTTTAAAGTGTAATACTTTGTATGGCCTCCGGAGGCAGAAGCTATACACCCAATTGTCTGGGTCTCCCAATAGGAGCTAGAAGAAAAGGAATTCACGGTAAGTAAACAAAATTCCCTTCTTCAACCACATTTGGGGTATCAGCATACTCTGGAGAAATTCCACAATAAACTGTATGGTTCATTTGTGCCACCCCGGCGCAGACCGGGGTGCTCGGATCCTGGAGATGTTCGTGGCTCAAGGGGTCCGGGCTCGGCTGACGCTTCTATCTTTGCAAGGGGTTTATTTACAGGGGAGAAGTTCGTGACGCCATCTGCGGGTTGCAGTAATGGGAGTACCACCACTGCCAAAGGTAGTACCGGGACAGATGGTGTTGGGCAGCAAGGTGTTAGTCCCTCCGCAGGTAGGGAAGGCCCCGGACTCTGGGGTTTGGGAGGTTTGGAAAGATGAGAGGCAGGGAGCAGGGTACTCACTGTTGGTAGACGTGGTGCTGGTTGATGCTTGCAACGTAAACACACACACGTTGTAGGTAAAACAAAAGTCTCTGTGTACCGCTGCCACTATGGGGAGCCCATCCAGGTGTCCGCTCCCAATGATGCTGCTTGGTAATCTGGAGCCTGCCTCCGTGCACAATTTAGGTGTTTGTAGATGGTCCCTTGGCTTGAAGCTGTTGGGATGCTCATTATTTGTAGTGTAGCTGTGCTCTTGATGACTGGCACTTAGGATTTCAGTTGGGCTGCTTTATATGGAAAGCCCTATCCCCCGTGTTGTGCTGATGCCTTCAATCTCTGAGCTCTTGGGGAAAGTTCATAAAGAAACTATCCTCCACAGGTTAATTATCAGGACGGATAAACCTGCTCCTGACCTAGGGTCCTGTACCCTGCCGTGCTCTGTACCAGTCCGGTTATTGGGCTTGCTGGTGCCGACGGTCCTCCAAGACTATGTCTGTTCACCCTTCCCAAGTCGCTGCGACTGGTCCTCGACTCCTCCGGTCCCGGACTACCGTCTGCGACCCAATCTAGTCCAGCTCCTCGGCAGCTACTACTCCCCAGCTCCTAACTCTTTGAGGGCTCTCACTCAACTGCAGTCACCCCTCCCACCAGTCTGCCTGACCCCTAGGTGGGTGGCCCTATTCCAGCTAGACCAACCCACTGGTTTGTCTGTTCAGTTCTGGTGTGACGTGTTGATTGGGATTTGTGGTGCGGGTAGTAGAAGCATCACTGAGTGGAACCTGAACCATGGGGAGTAGGCCCTGCATCCCTTGGAGGGGATGCAGTTCCCTGTAGCACCCTGATATATTCAGGGTCGCTACACATTTTCACCTGATACCCTTGTGAAAAAAACCTATCTGGTTGAAGTAACAAGTTTGTGGGAAAAAAAAATAAATGCATTTATATTTATGGCTCAATTCTGTAAAATCCCTGGGGGTTCGAAGGTGCTCACCAAACATCTATAAATTCCTTGAGGGGTCTAGTTTACAAAATGCGGTCACATGTTGGGGAGCTCCACTGTTGGAGGTCTCCAAATTCGACATGGTGTCCGCTAATGATTCCAGCTAATTTTGCTTTAAAAAATTCCAATGGCGCCCCTTTCCTTCCAAGCCCTGCAGTGCGCCCAAACAATTGATTTCTACCACATATGAAGTATCAATGTACTCAGGAGAAATTGCACAATAAATTTTATGGTACATATGTTCCTGATACCCTTGTGAAAATGCAATATTTTATGGCTAAATAACAGTTTTGAGTAAAAAAGTAAAATTTTCTTTTTTTCCTTACACATTGCTTTGGTTCATGTGAAGCACCTAAAGGGTTAATAAACTTCTTGGATGTGGTTTGGAGCAGAGTGAGGGGTGCAGTTTTTCGAATGGGGTCACTTTTGGGTATTTTCTGTCACCTAGGCCTCTCAAAGTCACTTCAAATGTGATGTGGTCCCTAAAAAAATGGTTTTGTAATTTTTTTTTTCGAAAACTGAGAAGTTGCTGATGAACTTTGAACCCTTCTAACTTTTTAAGTAAAAAAAATTGTTTCAAAAATTGCGTTGATGTAAAGTAGACATGTGGGAAATGTTCTTTACTGACTATTTTGTGTGACATACAGTATCTTTCAGATTTATAGGCATAACATTTCAAATTTTGAAAATTGTGAAATTTTTAAAATTTTTGCCAAATTTCCGATATTTTCCTAAATAAACACACAAAATATGACCTTAATTCTACCACTAACATGATGTCCAATATGTCACAAAAAAGCAATGTCAGAATCAGCACGATCCGTTGAAGCGTTCCAGAGTTATAACCTGTCAAAGTTACACTTGTCAGAAGTGCAAAAAATTGCCCGGTCATTAACCCCTTAACGACCCATGACGTACTGGGTACGTCATGGTGACATGGTGCTAAACGACCCATGACTTACCCAGTATGTCATGGCGAAATCGCGGCCTCGGAGCCCCGGTGAGTGCAATCGGTACACACAAACCGCAGATTCGGGGAGGAGGGGACTTCTGCCTGACCTCAGGAGGGGTGGTGCCTCCTCCCCGGAGCTACGGAGGCTGTGATTGGCTGACGAACACCGCTCAGCCAATCACAGCCACTGTAATGTTCCAGCCATTGAAAATGACTGAAACATTGAAATCCAGCCCTAATCAGTGCAGCTGTAGCACTGATTATTGGCTGGAGCTGGGTGATCGGTGCTTCACCAGCCCCCAGCTCTGATTGGAGAGATCGGCCTTGTGACCGATCTCTCCAATCACCGTGGATCTGGGGCCGTGACCACTCCCCTCCGCTTTACTCCGTCCGTGGAAGCCGAGTGGAGCGATCCCTGCAAGTGCCCTGGTAAGCCCCTGCCCCCGATCCGCTGCAACCGCCGCCGATCCCCCGATCCACTGCCGCCACCGATCCCCCGCCGATCTCCTCTATCTGCTGCAGCCGCCTCCATCTGCCACCGCTCCCCCTTATCAGCCACTGCCCCCTCCGTGAGCTGCTGCCCGCGCTCTCCCATCCTCACCTGTTGTCCCCTCCACCATCTCCCACCCTGTGCGATCTGCCACCGCTCTCCACCATCTCACCTTCCCGATCTGCTGCCCGCTGTCTCACCTCCCCATCTGCTGCACGCTCTCTGCCATCTCACCTCCCCATCTGCTGCCCCCTCCCCCATATCACCTCCCCATCTGCTGCCCTCTCCCCCATCTCACCTCCCGATCTGCTGCACGCTCTCCACCATCTCACCTCCCCATCTGCTGCACGCTCTCCGCCATCTCACCTCCCGATCTGCTGCATGCTCTCTGCCATCTCACCTCCCGATCTGCTGCACGCTCTCCGCCATCTCACCTCCCGATCTCCTGCACGCTCTCCGCCATCTCACCTCCCGATCTGCTGCACGCTCTCTGCCATCTCACCTCCCGATCTGCTGCACGCTCTCTGCTATCTCACCTCCCGATCTGCTGCATGCTCTCCACCATCTCACCTCCCGATCTGCTGCACGCTCTCCACCTTCTCACCTCCCGATCTGCTGCACGCTCTCCACCTTCTCACCTCCCGATCTGCTGCCCGCTCTCTGCCATCTCACCTCCCGATCTGCTGCCCGCTCTCTGCTATCTCACCTCCCTATCTGCTGCACGCTCTCTGCCATCTCACCTCCCGATCTGCTGCACGCTCTCTGCCATCTCACCTCCCGATCTGCTGCACGCTCTCTGCCATCTCACCTCCCCATCTGCTGCACGCTCTCTGCCATCTCACTTCCCCATCTGCTGCACGCTCTCTGCCATCTCAGCTCTCCATCTGCTGCACGCTCTCTGCCATCTCACCTCCCTATCTTCTGCACGCTCTCCGCCATCTCACCTCCCGATCTGCTGCACGCTCTCTGCCACCTCACCGTCCCATCTGCTGCATGCTCTCTGCCATCTCACCTCCCGATCTGCTGCACGCTCTCCGCCATCTCACCTCCCGATCTGCTGCACGCTGTCCGCCATCTCACCTCCCCATCTACTGCACGCTCTCTGCCATCTCACCTCCCCATCTGCTGCACGCTCTCCGCCATCTCACCTCCCGATCTGCTGCACGCTCTCTGCCATCTCACCTCCCCATCTGCTGCACGCTCTCTGCTATCTCACCTCCCCATCTGCTGCACGCTCTCTGCCATCTCACCTCCCGATCTGCTGCACGCTCTCTGCCATCTCACCTCCCGATCTGCTGCACGCTCTCTGCCATCTCACCTCCCGATCTGCTGCACGCTCTCTGCCATCTCACCTCCCCATCTGCTGCACGCTCTCCCTCATCAGCTGCTGCCCCCCTCCCTGATCTGCTACCCCCCTCTCACCCTCCCTGATCTGCAGCCTGCTCTCTCCCATCCTCTTCATCTGAAGCCCCCTCCCCCACCTCTCACCTCCCGATCTGCTGCCCCCTCCACCACCTCTCACCCTCCCGCTCTCTCCCATCCTCCGCCGCGCCCTCTCCCATCCTCCGCCGCTCCCTCTCACATCCTCCATCCATCTTTTTTTCCATCCCACCTAGCCCCCCCCTTTTTGCAGCACATCCATGCGTGTGTCCTGACTTTTCTTCGGCGCTCCATTGGGAGACCCAGACGATTGGGTGTATAGCACTGCCTCCGGAGGCCACACAAAGCATTACACTAAAAAGTGTAAGGCCCCTCCCCTTCTGGCTATACACCCCCCGTGGGATCACGGGCTGCTCAGTTTTCAAGCTTTGTGCGAAGGAGGTCAGACATCCACGCATAGCTCCACTGTTTAGTCAGCAGTAGCTGCTGACTATATCGGATGGAAGAAAAGAGGGCCCATACTAGGGCCCCCAGCATGCTCCCTTCTCACCCCATTCCTATTGGCGGTGTTTGTTAAGGTTGAGGTACCCATTGTGGGTACGGAGGCTGGAGCCCACATGCTGCTTTCCTTCCCCATCCCCCTGAGGGGCTCTGAGGAAGTGGGATCTTACCGGCCCCCAAGCCCTGAGGCCGGGCTCCATCCACAGACCCGTAGAACCTGCTGGATACGGAGCTGGGTACCGTTCAGGGACAAGGCCCTGCAACATTCAGGTACTCTGTGTCCCCGTATGGACAGGCCGCGCACACTCCAGACTTGCTGGGTGTGCTAGTGCGCCGGGGACAGTAGCGCTGCGCGCTGGGGTTACAGTCACTGCAGTTTCTCTGAGGGACTTTATGTGTTGGGGACTGCCGCGCCGGCCGCCCCTGGAGCGGCGGCGCGGCTGAGACTTGTGGTGCGCCGGGGACTTAGCGCCGACCGTGCTTTTACGACGGCGACGCTTATAAATCTAGTCCCCGGCTTTTGCGGCCTAGCTCCGCTTCGTTCCCGCCCCCACCCTGTCAATCAGGGCAAGGGAGAGACGCTGTACGATAGTCAGCGCCGAGGGCTGGAGTCTTATTTACATACTCCAGCCCTCTCACTGGGCACAGTGGGACGCCAGTTCCCGCTCTTTGTCTGCAGCACGCCCAGGGCCCGCCCCTCTCCACAGGACGCCGGCAGCCATTCCTACATGCAGTCTGGCTGGAGAACGGACACAGGCTCTGGGAGACCCAGACAAGGGATTTCTGGCGACCACACACCCGCGTTAAGCGGGCGGTAAGCAGCACATTAGTGCTGGCCCCACTAGTGCCACAGTGTTATATTGGTGTATTTTTTTCTCTATACCATTTATATATATATATATATTGCACTGTAAGGTCGCTTCTTGGCTGTATACCCTATATTGCTCTGAGGAGACGACAACATGTCATCCGCAAAACGCAAGGGTGCCAAGACACAGGCTGTATACGCTGCTTGTGCCGCTTGTGGGGCTGATCTACCGGCAGGTTCCAAAGACCCCCATTGTGTGCAATGTTCGGTCCCTGTGCCACTTCGTCAGCCGGAGTCTATGGTGGTAGTGGCCCAGGCAGAGTCACCGGTGAACCCTGTCCCGGTGACGGGGACAGAGTTTGCAGTTTTTGCTGACAAGATGTCTGTCACTATGACAAAAATCCTAGAGACCTTGCAGGCCAGGCCAGTTACTCAGACCATGGACACTGCTGCGTCAATGTTCCCCGGTCCCCCTCAGTTGGAGTTAATCCGTGCTTCAAGGGGGTCCCAGGCATCTCAGGCTGAAGACTCTGACTCAGATGACAGTCCCAGGCAGCCTAAGCGAGCTCGCTGGGAGAGACCCTCCACGTCATCACGCGGATCAGGGTCTCAGCGAGAAGAGTCTCTGCGTGATGAGACAGAGGAGGGTGATCAGGAGTCTAATCCTGAGACCGCTCTCAATCTGGATACTCCTGATGGTGACGCCATGGTAAATGACCTTATAGCGGCCATCAATGGACTGTTGGATATTTCTCCCCCAGCCCCTTCAGCAGAAGAGGCAGCTGCACAGCAGGAGAAGTTCCATTTCAGGTATCCCAAGCGTAAACTGAGTACTTTTCTGGACCACGCTGACTTCAGAGAATCAGTCCAGAAACACCATGCTTATCCAGACAAGCGTTTCTCCAAACGTCTTAAGGATACACGTTATCCCTTTCCCCCTGACATGGTCAAACGCTGGACCCAGTGTCCAAAGGTGGATCCACCAATCTCCAGGCTTGCGGCTAGATCCATAGTTGCAGTGGAGGATGGGGCTTCACTTAAGGATGCCAATGACAGACAGATGGACCTTTGGTTGAAATCTGTCTATGAAGCTATCGGCGCGTCGTTTGCTCCAGCATTCGCGGCCGTGTGGGCACTCCAAGCTATTTCAGCTGGTCTGGCACAGGTGGACTCTATCATACGTCCAGCAGTGCCGCAAGTGAAGTCCTTAACTTCGCAAATGTCTGCGTTTGCGACCTATGCTATCAACGCTGTCCTGGACTCTACGAGCCGTACCTCAATGGCGTCTGCCAACTCGGTGGTTTTGCGCAGAGCCTTGTGGTTAAAAGAATGGAAAGCGGATTCTGCTTCCAAAAAATGTTTAACCAGCTTGCCACTATCTGTAGACAGACTGTTCGGTGAGCAATTGGCTGAAATCATTAAACAGTCCAAGGGTAAAGACTCCTCCTTACCCCAGCCCAGATCAAGCAAACCTCAACAAAGGAAGTGGCAGTCGAGGTTTCGGTCCTTTCGAGGCTCCGGCAAGGCCCAATTCCCCTCGTCCAAAGGGACTCAGAAGGAGCAAAGGGGCTCAGATTCCTGGCGGGCTCACTCACGCCCCAAGAAAGCAACCGGAGGAACCGCTTCCAAGGCGGCTGCCTCATGACTTTCGGCCTCCTCCCTCCGCATCCTCGGTCGGTGGCAGGCTCTCCCGCTTTTGCGACATTTGGCTGCCACAGGTCAAGGACCGGTGGGTAACAGACATTTTGTCTCACGGGTACAGGATAGAGTTCAGTTCTCGTCCTCCGCCTCGGTTCTTCAGAACTTCCCCACATCCCGACCGAGCAGATGCGCTTCTGCAGGCGGTGGGCTCACTAAGGGCAGAAGGAGTGGTGATCCCTGTTCCTCTTCAGGAACAAGGGCAAGGTTTTTACTCCAATCTCTTCGTGGTTCCAAAAAAGGACGGCTCGTTCCGTCCTGTTCTGGACCTAAAGCTGCTCAACAAGCATGTGAACGCCAGGCGGTTCCGGATGGAATCCCTCCGCTCCGTCATTGCCTCAATGTCTCAAGGAGATTTCCTTGCATCAATCGACATCAAAGATGCTTATCTCCACGTGCCGATTGCTACAGAGCACCAACGTTTTCTACGTTTTGTGATAGGACACGAACATCTCCAGTTCGTAGCTCTGCCATTTGGTCTGGCGACAGCCCCACGGGTTTTCACCAAGGTCATGGCGGCAGTGGTAGCAGTCTTGCACTCCCAGGGACACTCGGTGATCCCTTACTTGGACGATCTACTTGTCAAAGCACCCTCTCAAGAGGCATGCCAACACAGCCTGAATGTTGCGCTGGAGACTCTCCAGACTTTCGGGTGGATCATCAACTTTTCAAAGTCAAATCTGTCACCGACTCAATCACTAACGTATCTTGGCATGGAGTTTCATACTCTGCCAGCGATAGTGAAGCTTCCGCTGGACAAGCAGCGGTCACTACAGACAGGGGTACGGTCTCTCCTTCATGGTCAGTCGCACTCCTTAAGGCGCCTCATGCACTTCCTAGGGAAGATGGTGGCAGCAATGGAGGCAGTCCCGTTTGCACAGTTTCATCTGCGCCCACTTCAATGGGACATTCTCCGCCAATGGGACGGGAAGTCAACTTCCCTGGACAGGAAAGTCTCCCTTTCCCAGACGGCCAAGGACTCTCTGCAATGGTGGCTTCTTCCCACCTCATTATCACAGGGAAGATCATTCCTGCCCCCATCCTGGGCAGTGGTCACGACAGACGCGAGTCTGTCAGGGTGGGGAGCAGTTTTTCTCCACCACAGGGCTCAAGGGACGTGGACTCAGCAGGAGTCCACCCTTCAGATCAATGTTCTGGAAATCAGGGCAGTGTATCTAGCCCTACTAGCCTTCCAGCAGTGGCTGGAAGGAAAGCAGATCCGAATTCAGTCGGACAACTCCACAGCGGTGGCATACATCAACCACCAAGGAGGGACACGCAGTCGGCAAGCCTTCCAGGAAGTCCGGCGGATTCTGTTGTGGGTGGAGGACAGAGCATCCACCATATCAGCGGTTCACATCCCGGGCGTAGAAAACTGGGAAGCAGACTTCCTCAGTCGCCAGGGTATGGACGCAGGGGAATGGTCCCTTCACCCGGACGTGTTTCAGGAAATCTGTCGCCGCTGGGGGGTGCCGGACGTCGACCTAATGGCGTCGCGGCACAACAACAAGGTCCCGACGTTCATGGCGCGGTCTCGCGATCAAAGGGCTCTGGCGGCAGACGCCTTAGTGCAAGATTGGTCGCAGTTCCGGCTCCCTTATGTGTTCCCACCTCTGGCACTCTTGCCCAGAGTGCTACGCAAGATCAGATCCGATTGCAGCCGCGTCATACTCGTCGCCCCAGACTGGCCGAGGAGGTCGTGATACCCGGATCTGTGGCATCTCACGGTCGGCCAACCGTGGGCACTACCAGACCGACCAGACTTACTGTCCCAAGGGCCGTTTTTCCATCGGAATTCTGCGGCCCTGAACCTGACTGTGTGGCCATTGAGTCCTGGATCCTAGCATCTTCAGGATTATCCCAAGGAGTCGTTGCCACCATGAGACAGGCTAGGAAGTCCACTTCTGCTAAGATCTACCACAGAACGTGGAGGATTTTCTTATCCTGGTGCTCTGCACAAGGAGTATCCCCCTGGCCGTTCGCGTTACCTACTTTTCTTTCCTTCCTGCAATCTGGGTTGGAAAAGGGCTTGTCGCTCGGCTCCCTTAAAGGGCAAGTCTCGGCACTATCCGTGTTTTTTCAGAAGCGTCTAGCACGTCTTTCTCAGGTGCGCACGTTCCTGCAGGGGGTTTGTCATATCGTCCCTCCGTACAGGCGACCGTTAGATCCATGGGATCTAAACAGGGTACTAGTTGCTCTCCAGAAGCCGCCCTTCGAGCCTCTGAGGGATGTTTCACTTTCTCGTCTCTCACAGAAAGTGGTCTTTCTAGTGGCGGTCACGTCTCTTCGGAGAGTGTCTGAGCTAGCAGCGCTGTCATCCAAGGCTCCCTTCCTGGTGTTCCACCAGGACAAGGTAGTGCTGCGCCCCATTCAGGAGTTTCTCCCTAAGGTGGTATCCTCTTTTCATCTTAATCAGGATATCTCCTTGCCTTCCTTTTGTCCTCATCCAGTTCTTCGGTATGAAAAGGATTTACATTTGTTAGATCTGGTGAGAGCACTCAGAATCTACATTTCCCGCACGGCGCCCCTGCGCCGCTCGGATGCACTCTTTGTCCTTGTCGCTGGTAAGCGCAAAGGGTCGCAGGCTTCAAAAGCCACCCTGGCTCGATGGATCAAAGAACCAATTCTTGAAGCCTACCGTTCTGCTGGGCTTCCGGTTCCATCAGGGCTGAAGGCCCACTCTACCAGAGCCGTGGGTGCGACCTGGGCATTACGACACCAGGCTACGGCTCAACAGGTGTGCCAGGCAGCTACCTGGTCGAGTCTGCACACTTTCACCAAACATTATCAGGTGCATACCTATGCTTCGGCGGACGCCAGCCTAGGTAGAAGAGTCCTGCAGGCGGCAGTTACCTCCCCGTAGGGGAAGGCTGTCTTTGCAGCTCTAACATGAGGTATTTCTTTACCCACCCAGGGACTGCTTTTGGACGTCCCAATCGTCTGGGTCTCCCAATGGAGCGCCGAAGAAGAAGGGAATTTTGTTACTTACCGTCAATTCCTTTTCTTCTAGCTCCTATTGGGAGACCCAGCACCCGCCCTGTTGTCCTTCGGGATGGTTGGTTTTTTTTCGGGTACACATGTTGTTCATGTTGAACGTTTTTCAGTTCTCCGATGTTACTTCGGAGTGAATTTGTTTAAACCAGTTATTGGCTTTCCTCCTTCTTGCTTTAGCACTAAAACTGAGCAGCCCGTGATCCCACGGGGGGTGTATAGCCAGAAGGGGAGGGGCCTTACACTTTTTAGTGTAATGCTTTGTGTGGCCTCCGGAGGCAGTGCTATACACCCAATCGTCTGGGTCTCCCAATAGGAGCTAGAAGAAAAGGATTTTACGGTAAGTAACAAAATTCCCTTCTTTTTGTTATGTAAACTAAGTAAGAAGTACAAATAAACTTAGTTTAGGGCCAGTAAAATTATACTGTATTAATCGTCAACTACAGTATTTTTTACTGAATATTGTAAGGGTCAGCCCAGTGCCTCACGTGAGAGCGATGCACGAGTCTCACATCGCATCATCCGGCACGGTCGCTCTTTTCCAGACAGCAGTGTGCGGCTGTGCCGGATGATGCGATGCGAGATTCGTGCATCGCTCTCACGTGTGGTACTTGCCATAGTGTCAGTTGCAGGCGCTCATTATTTATTTTTTTTTTAACTGATGTCCGTATTTTTTATTTCGCCAAACTAATTTTTTTGTATGAGGGGGGTCTAGTTTCCAAAATGGGGTCAGATGTGGGGGAGCTCCATTGTTTAGGCACCTCAGGGGGTCTCCAAATGCAACATGGCGTCTGCTAATAATTCCAACCAATTTTGTGAAATGCTGTGAAATGGCGCTCCTTCTCTTCTGAGCCCCGCCATGCGTCCAAACAATTGGTTTTCACCACGTATGAGGTATCTGTGTACTCAGGAGAAATTGCACAATACGTTTTATGGTGCATTTTTTCCTGATACCCTTGTGAAAAAAAAGCTACCTGTTTGAAAAAACAATTTTGTGGTAAAAAAAAAATAAATATTTTCACGGCTGAACATTACAAACGTTTGTAAAGCCTCCAGGGGTTCAAAGTGCTCACTAAACAGCTAGATAAATTCCATGAGGGGTCTAGTTTCCAAAATGGGGTCAATTGTGGGGGAGCTCCATTGTTTAGGCACCTCAGGGGGATCTCCAAATGCAACATGGCGTCCGCTAATAATTCCAACCAATTTTCCTGTGAAATGGCGCTCCTTCTCTTCTGAGCCCTGCCGTGCGCCCAAACAATTGATTTCCACCACATATGAGGTATCTGTGTACTCAGGAGAAATTGCATAATACGTTTTATGGTGCATTTTTCCTGATACCTTTGTGAAAAAAAAAGCTACCTAGTTGAAGCAACAGTTTTGTGGTAAAAACTTTTTTTTTTCTTTTCACAGCTCAACGTTATAAACTTCTGTGGAGCCCCCACTGGTTCAAAGTGCACATCAAACATCTAGAATAAATATTTGAGGGCTCTAGTTTCCAAAATAGGGTCACTTGTGGGGTAGCTCCATAGTTTAGGCACCTCAGGTGGTCAACAAACCCGACATGGCGTCCGCTAATTAGTGCAGCTAATTTTGCACTCAAAAATTCAAATGGCGCACCTTGCCTTCCGAGTCCTGCCGTGTGCCCAAACATTTGATTTCCACCACAACTTTTTTTTTTGTAAATTTTGTTGGAAAAGTGAGAAATTGCTGATGAACTTTGAACCCTTCTAACTTCTTAACGGAAAAAAAATTTGTTTCAAAAATTGCGCTTGTGTAAAGCAGACAAGTGGGAAATTTTATTTAGTAACTATTTTGTGTGACATATCTCAGATTTATGGGCATAAAATTTCAAATTTTGAAAATGCAAAATTTTCGCCAATTTTCCGAAATTTTCACAAATAAACGCAAAACATATTGGCCTAAATTTACCACTAACATGAAGTACAATATGTCACAGAAAAACAATATCAGAATTGCCAGGATCCGTTGAAGCGTTCCAGAGTTCTAACCTGTCAAAGTGACACTGGTAAAAATTGCAAAAAATGGCCGGGTCTTTAAGATGAAAACAGGCTGGGGGCTGAAGGGGTTAAGGTGAAAACCTTGCTCTGGTGTAAAGGGGTTAAAAACATTACATGCCAACCCACCCAACCTCGATAATTCAATCTTATCCTTCTTACAAAATCACACTACTGTATTTCCCTGAAAAAAAGACACTGTCTTATATTTTTTTTGCCCCAAAAAAAGCACTAGGTCTTATTTTTGGGGGAGTGTAATACTAATATAAAAAGACTGACCAGCACATCCACTAGGTGTGAACAGGTGCACACTAAAAATTCAACAGTTACAAAATTTTTCTGCGTGCACCTGTTTCTCACTGAGCACTCCGCCCTCCAGCCTGAGCAGTTTCATTTAGCTGCATCCTACCTGCCCATTACATGGAGGTTTCTTAACCCAGATAGAAGCCTCACACTGTCCCCTCATGGTATTGCTTCCCCATACCACCCCCCACTACCCAATATCTATTCTGTGCCCCCTCACATTCTTCTCATCCCTTATTGCCTCCTCACTACCTCTGTACTCATCCCCCCTCACACCCCATACTGTGTCAGTATACATTTCCCCTCACTCCCCATAATGTATCCACACCCATCCTGTCCACTTGCTTTTCATACTGTGTCCTCAAATTTGCCCCCTCGCTATTTATTCTGTCTTCAAAATGTTTCCCGTTTGCTCCCCATACTATGTCCAAATACATTACCCCTTACCCTCGCTCCCCATACTCTGTATACATAACCCCTCACCCTCTCTCTCTCATACTGTCTATATACATCATCCCTCACCCTCTCTCCCCATACATCATCCCTCACCCTCTCTCCCCATACATTACCTCTCACCCTCTCTCCCCATACTGTCTATATACATCCCCCCTCACCCTCTTTCCCCATACTGTCTATATACATCACCCCTCCCCTCTCTCTCCATACTGTCCATAGATAATTCCCCCTCTCCATCCTCTATCTCACCATTCTGTAGCCATAAGAACTTCCCACTCCCCATTCCTATCCCCCCATACTGTGTCCATATACATTTCCTCCTGCTCACCCTCTCTTCCCCCATACTGTGTCCATACATGCTTCCCACTTCAGCTCCACTGGAGCACTTATTACCAGTGGTATCTGCCACCTATGCACTGCAACGCTGAAGAATGATGTCAGCAGTGTGATCAGCTGACCTGATCACATTACAGCCATCGCTCTGACCCGGAAGTGCCGGCGGTCACCGCTTCAATTGTTCATGTGTCTAAAAGATACAGAGAGAATTGATCAGTAGGAGCTGCGCACCGCACTTCTTCTGAGTCTTGGCTGTCAGTTTGACAGCCAGGACTCAGAATAGCCTGCGCCCGCTACAGGGGCGACAACTGCACCCGGGGCACATGCCCTATCTGCCCCCCAAGATACGACTCTGACTAGTCATGTGACAGAGGGGTGGTTCCAAGTCAGTGGCGCTCATGTGATGTGCCTATTTACATGTGACCCACAACTCTCAGACCGCGGCCCGCGAGCCAGCAGCGCCATCATGGTAATGGCGGTGCATGCTAGCTGGGCCATATTGTCCACATTGTTCGTTGTCAGGGGAGACACCAACAGGCTCAGCGCTCCCTGGAACTAAAATTCTCTGTGAATGTAGAAGGACCATGTATGTATGGACTATACCCATGTTTGCTGACCATATATTGGAAGATATCCCGAACATTACACAAAGTTAGTATATACTAGAACCATACTATAAGATTGACATGAAAAAGAAGGGATAAGCAAATAATAAATCCACCCCATAGGTTATAAATGGAATGATTCCCTATTCAGTGAATTATATTTTCACATTTTAATTTTTTTTTTAAATGCTACCAGTGATCATACTAAAGATACCCCAGGGCCTATAGTATGATAACCAATAACCATATGTGTGGCCATAATTATTGCAACAATTTGATGTAAACAGTAATAATTGCTATTAATTAAACCTTCAAGGTGGTGGTTAATACCGGCCTAAGAACAATATATGGGCACTTACTAATCCAAAGTAGTCAGATTACTAACCCTCAGATTCAAGGGCAATTTTGGCATAAAAATAATTAAGTGTTGAAAATTGTGTAATTACTATTGTGTGGTGAATTTGATGTGACTACTTAATTTAGTTCAATGCCTAGGAACAATGATCAATATTCTGTGAATTATGTGGTTACTCAAGAAGTAGTGCAATACCCAATATTAATAACTAAAAACCTACTCTTATACAGTAACTGAGGGCTGTGTGCCAGTGTCTGTTCTTTCTATGCTTCCCATAGCTGTGTGTCCTGTTGGGACCCAGTCACTCTCAGCCCTTGTTCACATTGAGGCCTATTTTGACCCATGGTAAGGTTTTAATATTTGAGAGTGTTGGTACTGTCCCACACCTTGTCGCAGTGGGATGGTTTTATGCTTTTTTGGATCAAAAAACAGTGTTTACAAAGTACCCTATGTTTATTTATATGCACTATGCTTTTATTTAGTTACAGTAGGTTATATGTCCATATTATTTATATCTTTGTTTTTTCTTCTTGTCTTATGGCCAGTGTGAACATGAGCTTACAAGCTGCATGTATACCAACTCATACTCCGGCTCACTTTTTTTTCTAGTTAAATAGTGCCCATTCATTAACCCCTTGATTTTTCGGGTTCTTCTTGCTCCCCTTCTTCCGAGATCCACAAGTTTTTTTTATTTTTACATCAATATTGCCATATGAGGGCTGTTATTGCATTTTGGGCAAAATTGTGATTACCAAAAACCATAATTTTGGGCATTTGGAATGTTTTTTGCCGCTATGCCGTTTACTGATCAGATTAATTGATTTTAGATTTTGATAGATTGGGCATTTCTGAATACTGCGATACCAAATATGTGTATATATTTTTTCTTTTAAGCCTTTAATTTTCAGTAGGGCAAATGAGAGTTGATTTGGTATTTTAGGAGTTTTTTTTATTTTATTTTACTTTTTTTTTTATTTTACTAATTCCAATAGGGGACTATAAGGATCAGCAGTCTGATCGCTCATTCATTTCTGTTTATCAGAGCAGCACAGCTTTGAACAGCAGAAATGCTGCGTTCTTGTTACAGCTGCTGCTTTGCCGGCTGTAACAGGACCTATGTTATGATAGTGACTGGAGTCATCATATGACCCGTCGCTACCATGACAACCATAGGCTCCCCATGATCATGTCACGATGTCGGCGGGGAAAGGCGCGATTCCCGCTGCAGCGATTTAAATTGCACTGTCACATTTTGAGAGCGCGATTTAAGTGGTTAAGAGGTGCAAGTGGATCGCGGAACCACCTGCACCTTTAAGCGACACATCAGCTGTTTTAATCAGCAGACATGTGCAGGGATCGTCACTGGCTCACCGCAGCAGCCAGCGGTGATCACTGCTTCATGATTTAGGACGTACCGTTACATTCTAGGTCGTGAAGGGGTTAATACTATTTTGCTATATTAACCATAACAATTTTTGTACAATATCCCATTCTTATCCATGTAATCCAGACAATGTCATCATTAGAACATTTTTCATCAATAGAACCATAATCCCCACAATTCCAAATTCCTCATGTACATTCTTATTATTTTTATTTTTCAGGGGATCCACCCCTACTGCAACTAATTTGTTGTCCCGGGCGAATACCAGCCAGCCCGGTAATCTCAACAGGTAAGTCACCATTCAAATAAATACCAATCTAGGAAGAAGCAAAATAAATTAAAACTTATACATAAAACCAACAAACCATCATTAAAAACACAACATGCTAACCCACCCAATCTCGATACTTCAATCTTATCCTTCTTACAAAAAAGCATACTTCCACGAAAAAAACACACTGTCTTATATTTTTCTCTGACGCCTCATTGGGGGACACAGGACAATGGGTGTTATGCTGCTTATCCATAGGAGGACACTAAGTAGATGCAAAGATGTTAGCTCCTCCCCTGCAGTATACACCCCCTGGCCCAGCCAGGCTACTTCAGTTTTAGCTTAGTGTCTATAGGAGGCACATCTCTGCAGACTACTGCAGCAAGAATTTTTTGTTTTTAGAGGGCGACGGTTTCCTTCGGGGACTGATTTCCCAAAACCATCAACAGGCGGGAACGTGGAGTGTCGCCTCCCTGTACCCCCTCCTGCGACGCTGGATCCTGGGCTGTTACTCACTGGACGACGGGTCTCATGGCACCGATTTTCCAGAGCCCAGAGCAGATGAAAATTTCCTCAGTCCCTCTGGCAGGTTCTGAGTTGATACACGCTCTGCACCAGCGTGACCAGGCAGAGACTGCCATCTCCACATGAGGTGAGATCCTTCCTGACTGGATTCTTTTCCAGAGCCCAGAGCAGATGAAAAACCTCCTCAGTCCCTCTGGCAGGTTCTGAGTTGATACACGCTCTGCACCAGCGTGACCAGGCAGAGACTGCCATCTCCACATGAGCTGAGATCCTTCCTGACTGGATTCTTTTCCAGAGCCCAGAGCAGATGAAAAACCTCCTCAGTCCCTCTGGCAGGTTCTGAGTTGATACACGCTCTGCACCACCGTGACCAGGCAGAGACTGCCATCTCCACATGAGCTGAGATCCTTCCTGACTGGATTCTTTTCCAGAGCCCAGAGCAGATGAAAAACCTTCTCAGTCTCTCTGACAGGCTCTGAGTTGATACATACTCTGCACCGGTGTGTCCGGACACAGCAGGCATCAGAATCTCCACACTGGAGCTGATATCCCTGACAGGAATTAGCTCTGAGGTGAAATCCTCCCTGACAGGATTTAGAGCAAAGGTCAAGCTCCCAGGACTCAGTGCACTGTTGTTGTGCAGGGCTGGAGGGGGGAAGGGGAGTCCCTTCCCACCATTTTATTATATTTTCTCCTCACACAGTAGCTATGCAGAGCACCGCTCCCTCTCCTTACCGCTCCCTCTCCTTGTGATCAGAGTCTGTGGGCGTCTCTGAGCTTCCTCCTTCCCACAGGAAACATTAGCTCTGCAGAATATTGCTCCCTCGTTACAATCAGAGTTTGTGGCTCATCAGCCTGGGGCTGCAGTCACATGTTTTATGCTTTGCACAACTACAGCAACAACTACCGTGTTTTTCCAAAAATAAGACACTGTCTTATATTTTTTTTGCCCCCCAAAAAAGCACTAGGGCTTATTTTTGGAGGCGTTCTTATTCTTGGAGAAAGACGGTTGAGGGTAAGTTTACCCCCCAAAAAAAGCAGACCCCCCCCACTTCCCAGGAGACTCATACTCACCAGACCAGGACGTCTGTGTGATTCCAAGGTCCTCCTGTGATCTCCGGTCGGTGCTGCACGCCGTCCTACCCTGCTGCTAGCTGACACGCTGACACACACAGCAGATCACAGGCACACCCAGCAGATCACACAAACACAGCAGATCACACACAGCAGATCTCACACACACACACACAGCATATCACACACACACAGCAGATCGCAGATATACACAGCAGATCACAAACAGCAGATCGCAGGCACACACAGCAGATCACACACACAAACACAGCAGATCACACACACACACACACAGCAGATCACACACAAAGCAGATCTCAGATATACACAGCAGATCACACACAGCAGATCGCAGGCACTCACAGCCGATCACAGGCACACACAGGCGATCATAGATACACACAGCCGATCGCAGAAAAACACACACACAGCAGATCACATACACACAGCAGAACACACACACACACAGCAGTGCACAGAGGAGAAAAAGAGCACACATAATTCAGGCGCACATCAAAGAATATTGTAATCATATATATTTTTTATTTTTACGAGAAAAACAGTTTATTAGGTCCATGAAAAACACACAATAAAATCATTTAAAACCATACAATACAAGACACGGCCTCTATAAAGTGACTCCGGGATAGTAAACCTAGTCAATATAAGACAGATATAATATCAAAGTTGTACATCAATTGATTCTCCAAACCACAGATCTAAGGTAAGTAGTGATTACTCGCATGCAGAAAATAAGCTCTACTGGTGAGGTAGACAGTTGTATATATATATATATATATATATATATATATATATATATATATATATACGAAGTATGACACTATCGTATATGTACTGTCTTATAGATAACCATATCAAAAGACAATGGAGGTATAACCAATACCAGGAACAGTTGATTGGCAACAATATAGCAGTGTGAATTAATCATACAAGTGCATATCAAATATATATAGAGCTTGTATAAAAAAAATAAAATATATATATTTATAATAGCAGCGATTGCTAAATGGATACTACCTGAGAAACCATCAGTATTTAGCTCTAGAAAACAGCACTCTATAAGGGTGATGGTGTGACCAGCAGAAAGTTATTAATGCAGTACTGAAGAGCTGCCACCAGACTGCCTAGATACCTGCTGGCTGCATAAACACCAGATATAGATCACCCAAAAAATACCAAATGTGCACACATGGTCAAAAAAGACCGAGAAAGTCTCATTAGAGAAGTATAATTACCAACCGGGCCCGGTGTATAAGTAGAACTGCATGCACAAAAATATAGGGAGAATATCAAGGCGCAAAAGAGCAAGGTATGCTGTGAAGGTCAAAGTAATCACTACTTACCTTAGGGGTGCTTCACACACAGCGAGATCGCTGCTGAGATCGCTGCTGATTCACGGTTTTTGTGACGCAGCAGTGACCTCATTAGCGATCTCGCTGTGTGTGACACTGAGCAGCGATCTGGCACCTGCTGTGAGATTGCTGCTCGTTACACACAGCCCTGGTTCTTTTTTTTATTGTTTCTCTCCCGCTGATAAGCACACATAGCTGTGTGTGACAGCGAGAGAGCAACAATCCTGAATGTGCAGGGAGCAGGAGCCAGCATCTGACAGCCTGCGGTAAGCTGTAACCAAGGTACACATCGGGTAACCAAGGTGGTTACCCGATATTTAGCTTCGTTACCAGCCTCCGCAGCTCTCACGCTGCCAGTGCCGGCTCCTGCTCCCTGCACACGCTAAGTTAAGCGGTGTGCGCTGGTAACTAAGGTAAACATCGGGTAACCATACCCGATGTTTACCTTAGTTACCAGTGTCCGCAGCTTCCAGACGCCGGCTCCGTGCAAGCGCAGCGTCGCTTGCACGTCGCTGCTGGCTGGGGGCTGGTCACTGGTCGCTGGTGAGATCTGCCTGTTTGACAGCTCACCAGCGACCATGTAGCGACGCAGCAGCGATCCTGACCAGGTCAGATCGCTGGTGGGATCGCTGCTACGTCGCTAAAGTGTGACGGTACCCTTAGATCTGTGGTTTGGAGAATCAATTGATGTACAACTTTGATATTATATCTGTCTTATATTGACTAGGTTTATTATCCCGGAGTCACTTTATAGAGGCCGTGTCTTGTATTGTATGGTTTTAAATGATTTTATTGTGTGTGTTTTTCATGGACCTAATAAACTGTTTTTCTCGTAAAAATAAAAAATATATATGATTACAATATTCTTTGATGTGCGCCTGAATTATGTGTGCTCTTTTTCTCCTCTGTGCATTGTTGTTTTGCACACATTAGGCAGCACTCATTGTGTTACTATAGGCTGTGCACCCCGTCATTTCGTTTACACACACAGCAGATCGCAGATATACACAGCAGATCACACACATCCGATCGCAGGCACACACAGCCGATCACAGATACACACTTCCGATCGCAGGCACATAAAAGCCGATCACAGATACACACTTCCGATCGCAGGCACATAAAAGCCGATCACAGATACACACATCCGATCGCAGGCATACACAGCCGATCACAGATACACACATCCGATTGCAGGCATACACAGCCGATCACAGATACACACATCCGATCACAGACACACACAGCCGATCGCAGAAAAACACAGCCGTTCGCAGACACACACACACATACATAATATCACATCCAGCACTTACGGCCGCAGGGAATGAGAGCAAGTCACGTGTCCGGCCGCAGGTCCTGTTCCTTGCGCTCCACTGCACTGCCTCTCAGGAGAAGAGATCGGTGTCTCTGGATGAGGTATGTATGCGATCTGATGTGCGTGCGATCCGATGTTTGTGTGTGTGATTTGATGTTTGCGTGTGATCCGATGTTTGTGTGTGCGATCTGATTATGTGTGCGATATGACTGTGTGCGATCCGATGTTTGTGTGTGAGATCTGGTGTGTGTGTGTGAGATCTGGTGTGTGTGGGAGATCTGGTGTGTGTGTGTGTGTGTGTGTGTGTGTGTGAGATCTGATGTGTGCGGGTGTGTGATCACTGCAGGTCCTGCCGCTCAGTGTCGGGTTAGTGTAATTGCCGGGTGCCGCTGTGTATAATGAAGTGTCCTGCAGTATCTGTATATTTTTTAGCGGCACGGACACTTCATTATTGATCCGGGAGTAGGGCTTATTTTCGGGGGAGGGCTTATATTTAAGCCTTTCTCCGAAAATGCTGGAAATCCCTGCTAGGGCTTATTTTTGGGGGAGGTCTTATTTTTGGAAAAACACGGTATAAGACTTCTAACGTACAGCCTATTATTCAGCCTGCACTACCTGCCACGCTGAGCTACTAGGGGTTGATAGCCCCTCTTCCTTCTGTGAGTGCGGTGCCCCTGTAGCCCCCCCTCCCGCCCCGCCACCACCGCAGCAACTGCTGCCAGCCCAGAGCCTACGGCTCCCAGTCCCCCGGAATGGGCACAGTTCCCAGAACCTGGTGCTGGCTATGCAACATCGTCCTCACACCTCTCGGGGCCCCTGGACAGAACGCAGCCTGATGACACCTCTGTAGAGGGTTCTTCTGATAAGAATCAGCCCTCTGCTTCACCGGTTGCAGATCAGAAAAAGGGCATGACCCCCATGGTTCTCCCTCGGGGGTACACAGATGGGGTTCTCCCACATGTTCCGCGGTCTCTGAGGAGCCGGAGGAAGGGGAATGATGTTTGTACCAGGATGATTCCTTGGTTTCAACCTCCCCGAGCGATTAAGCTGCGATGGACTATCTTATTGCAGCAATCAACCAAACTGTGTTTGTGTGCAGCAATCAACCAAACTGTGCATGTGTGCAGCAATCAACCAAACTGCATGTGTGCAGCAATCAACCAAACTGTGCATGTGTGCAGCAATCAACCAAACTGTGCATGTGTGCAGCAATTAACCAAACTGTGCATGTGTGCAGCAATCAACCAAACTGCATGTGTGCAGCAATCAACCAAACTGTGCATGTGTGCAGCAATCAACTAAACTGTGCATGTGTGCAGCAATCAAGCAAACTCTGCATGTGGAAGATCTCCCATCCACTACTACTGACCACGCGGTCTCCTTTAAAAGGGCGAAGAAACCTAAAAAAAAAAAATAACGTTTTTGCCGGCGCTTCGGTATCCGTAAACTCATGTAGTCTCGGTACCCCTTGGCTTAGCTGTCTCTAAGGGCTGGGCCGATCCTCTCTCGGTGGACCCCCCCCCCCCTCCCCCGGCCTCCCGCCTACCTGAAAGACCCTCCTGTCTTTTACTTGATGGATCCTCCTTCAAGGACCCAACAGACAGACAAGTGGAGCAGCTCGATCGCTCCGCCTTGAGGCCGCGTGTCCCTCTCTCCTTCCGTGTGGATCGCACAGGCATCAGGAATAACAGTTTTCCTCAGGCCCTCACAGAAGTAACAGTTCACATTGCTGCGGCGGTGGAGTACCTCATGCAAGCCTCCCTCGATGCTGCTATGCGCAGTTTTTGCCGCCTCGAATACCATAGCCATCCGTAAGGCCCTCTGGTTCCGATAATGGAGAGCGAACTCTGTCCCTTAGAAGCCTCTCACAGTACTCCTTTCCAGACCAATGGCTTGGCGATCGTCTGCACAGGCTCTTTTTTTCTGACGCCATGGGAGGGAAAGAGTACCTCCCTCCCCCAACTCTAGCCCAGGATGTTTTTTAATAGACACGCAGGGCCTGACCTTCTGAGCCCTCCCCAGGTCCACCTCGTCCTGGCAGTCTATACAAAGACCGAGGAGTCTCGTCCTCCTCCATCTGGGCTGCCGCCTCAGACCACAAATGGGTGCGAGACCTTGTGTCTTCGGTTACCACATTGAATTCCGGACCCGATCCCCGGGTTGGTCTTTTTCTCTCAAACCCCCCAAAGGCTCCAAAACACCATGAGGCCTTCTCCTCAGCAATCCACTCCTCCAAACGGCGGGGGTGATAGTACATGTTCCGGATGACGAGATGGTCAAGGCCTTCTATTCCAACCTCTTTGTGGTCCCCAAAAAAGGACGGGTCAGTTCGACTCATCCTGGACCTCTAACACCTGAGAAAACATGTGCACGTAAGGAGACTCAGAATGGAGTTCCTAGGGTCCATTATTACCTCTATGGTCGAAGGAGAATTCATTGCTTCAATAGCTATCAGGGACGCGTACCTGCACATACCCATCGCCCCAGCTCACCAAAAGTTCCTCCGCTTCACGGTTCAGGACTTCTTTTTTCATTTGTAACCCTACCCTCGGCCCTGCCACAGCACCAAGGGTCTTCACCAAGGTCATGGTGGCTGCCATGAGTGCCCTTCACGCCAGGAGATTGGCTGTTCTGCCTTGCTTGGATGACCTCCTCATCAAGGGCTCAACCAGCGTGCAGATCTCTGTGGGCTCTCTATCCCGCTTAGGGTGGCTTCTGACTCCAGTCAAATCATCCCCGCTCCCGTCAAAATCCGTCACCTCCCTGGGCATGTTCCTGGACAGCCTTCGGGGCTTGATATTGCTCCCTCAAAACAAGGTGACCGCTCTACAACAAGCGGTAAACTGCCTTCTACTCTTGTACTCCTCTCGCTCCATACGATTCAGTATGAGAGTGCTAGGTAGGATAGCGGCGGCTATAGAGGCAGTGCCGCTCGCTTAGCCACACACCGACTGCAGCTTGCGCTTCTAGCTGACTGGGACAAGAGCCCCCTTTTCCCTGGATGAATTTTTTCACCTGACTCCTTCAGTCAGGTATGTGCTTTGCTGGTGGCTTCGGCCCTCTTCCATATTGAGAAGGAGATTTTCTCTCCCAAGTGGACTGGATACTCCTGACCACGGATGCCAGCCTCTTAGGCTGGGGAGCAGTGTACTGGCTCCACACCGCTTGAGGACGTTGGATGCCCCAGGAGTCTTCCCTTCCCAGAAATCATCCTGAAAGTCAGCGCGATCTTTCTCGCGCTCAGGTCGTTCCTCCATCTGCTAGCAGGTCGTCTGAGTCGAGTCCAATTTGACAATGCAACAGCTGTGGCCTATGTCAATCGGCAGGGAGGTACCAGCAGCAAGACAGCTTATCTCAAGGTCCTCAGGATCCTCACCTGGGCCGAATCGACTGGGTTTGTGATTTCACCGGTACACATACCGGGAGTAGAGAACTGGGCGGCGGACCTTCTAAGTCGCCAAGGCCTAGCCGCCGGAGAGTGGCTTCTCCACCCAGAAGTGTTCTCACACATCTGCTCTCGCCGGGGTACGCCGGACGTGGGTTTAATGGGCTCAAGGTTGAACGCAAAGGTACCCGCGTTCTTAGCCAGGTCACGTGATCAACAGTCCATCAGCGCGGATGCTCTACTCTCCTGAAGTCGCTTCTGTCTACCTTACAGGTTTTTCGGTACAATTGCTCATGGCGCCTCTTAAGCATCCCAGACCTGCTGACCCAAGGCCCATTTCCCATCAGAACTCCAGAGCCCTTAAGATGACGACCTGGCCATTGAGACCTGGACTTTAAAAAGAGCGAGATTCTCTCCCGCGGTCATCTACACCATGATCAGTGCCCGAAAGCCGGCCTTCATCCTGTATTTGCCACCGCACATGGAAAAGTTCCTTTCCCGGTGCAGGGAATCCAATGTCCAACCTATGCCTCTGGCGATCCCCAGAATCTTTGTTTTCTTTTTTGCAGTCAGGTTGCAAAAGGGGTTGGCCCTCAGCTCCCTTAAGGGGTAGGTTTCATCTTTCTCAATATTCTATCAATGCCGGCTAGCTTGCAATCCGCAAGTCCAGATTTTCCTCCAGGGCGTTTCCCATCTAGTCCCACCGTACAAATGGTCGCTGGACCCATGGGACCTCAATCTCATTCTGGACGGTCTCCAGAGGACCCCCTTTGAACCTCTTAAGGAATCTTCTCTTGCTCTTCTCACCTGGAAGGTAACATTCTTAGTGGCGATTACGTCCATCAGACAAGTTTTGGAACTGGCAGCACTCTCTTGCCGCGAACCCTTTCTGATCTTTCATCAGGGTAAGGTAGTTCTACCCAGTCCCCCCTCCTTTTCCGGATTTTCTTCCAAAGGTTACTTCCCCGTTTCATTTGAACGAGGACATTGTTCTGCCTTTCTTTTTGTCCACACCCAGTCCATAGGGTGGAAAGGTCTCTACATTCGCTAGACCTTATGAGGGCTCTCCGATATTACATACCCAGGACAGCCTCTTTAGGAACATGGACTCCTTGTTCGTCATTCCTGAAAGGCCTAAGAAAGGACAGGCAGCTTCATAGGCAACGCTGGCTCGCTGGATTCGCTCTGCGATCCAGGAGGTCTACCACTTGCAACTCAAGCCCATTCCTAGTGGGCTGCGGACTCCTTCCACGCGAGCAGTTAGCGCCTCTTGGGCCATCAGGCTTCAGTGGAACAGAGGTGGAAGGCCGCGACCTGGTCTAGCCTGCATATTGTTTCAAAGCATTACCGAGTTCATACCCAGGCTTCGGCTGAGGCGAACCTAGGTAGGAAAATTCTGGAAATGACAGTGGAGCACCTATCTCAGTAGGCGCTCCTGGCTATCTGGGACTGGTTCCTAGTCCTTGGGTTGCATTGTTTATTGTTTACCCACCCAGGGACTGCTTTAGGACGTCCCATGGTCCTGTGTCCCCCAATGAGGCGTTAGAGAAAAACAGATTTTTGTGTACTCACCGTAACATCGTTTTCTCTTAGCCATCATTGGGGGACACAGCACCCTCCCTGTTGCCCTGTTGGGCCTTAGTTTTTTCTCTTAGTACCTTTTTGTTATGAGCATTCCCTCGTGTTTTTTGTTACTTGTTCTCCTACTGCTTGTGTACTAAAACTGAAGTAGCCTGGCTGGGCCAGGGGGTGTATACTACAGGGGAGGAGCTAACATCTTTGCATCTACTTAGTGTCCAACTATGGATAAGCAGCATAACACCCATGGTCCTATGTCCCCCAATGATGGCTAAGAGAAAACGATTTTACGGTGAGTACACAAAAATCCGTTTTTTTTGCCCCCAAAAAAGCATAAAAGACTGTCCAGCACATCCACTAGGTACTTTGAACAGGTGCACGCTGAAAATGTTACAAAAAAATATGCACAGCAGCAGTCAGAAAAACTAAAATATGCAAATTCGTGTAATCACGGCAGCCTACAACAAGGTGTATCTCTTTTTGCCGGGACCCTATCCTAATACGCCTTTATCTGGGTTAAATAACCTACATGTAATGGACAGGTAGCATCCAGCTAAATAAAAAGCTCAGGCTGGAGTGCGGAGGAGTGTTCTGTCAGAAAGGAATGTAATACTAATATAAAAAGACTGACCAGCACATCCAATAGGTGTGAAAAGTTGCACGCTGAAAATTCAACAAAGTTGCAAAAATTTTCTGCATGCACCTGTTTATGACTGAGCACTCTGCCCTCCAGACTGAACGTTTTCATTTAACTGGATCCAACCTGCCCATTTCATGTAGTTTTTTTTTAGCCCAGATGCAGGAGTTTTTGGAATGAGTCCCGGCAAAAATAGGTATGCCTTGTCGTCGGTTATTGGCCCTTCCCAGCTTAAAAATAGCAGGCTGCAGCCACCCCAGAAGTGGCACATCCTTTAGATGCACCAATCCTGGCTCTTCTCCCCTGCTCATCCCGTTGTCCTGGTGTGGTGGCAAACGGGTTAATATAAGGGGTTGATACCAGCTCTAATGTTACCTTGCATCAAGCCCTGGGGTTAGTAATGTTACAGCATCTATCAGATACCCGACATCACTAACCTAGTGAATAATAATAAAAAAAATTAGACTACAAATATGTTTTTTATTTGAAAACACATTCCCTTTTTCACCAATTTATTAAAAAAAAGTCTGATGCCTTGTAATCCATTTTGGAGGTCCCACGACAACTCTGTGTTCCAGGATATGAAGGCGCAGGGAACGTATTCAACATTTCTTCGTCGCTCCATTGGGAGACCCAGACGATTGGGTGTATAGCTACTGCCTCCGGAGGCCACACAAAGCATTACACTAAAAAGTGTAAGGCCCCTCCCCTTCTGGCTATACACCCCCAGTGGGATCACTGGCTCACCAGTTTTCGGCTTTGTGCGAAGGAGGTCAGACATCCACGCATAGCTCCACTGTTTAGTCAGCAGTAGCTGCTGACTATATCGGATGGAAGAAAAGAGGGCCCATATGGGGCCCCCAGCATGCTCCCTTCTCACCCCACTGGTGGTTTGTAAGGTTGAGGTACCTATTGCTGGTACGGCGGCTGGAGCCCACATGCTGTTTTCCTTCCCCATCCCCCTGAGGGGCTCTGAGGAAGTGGGATCTTACCGGCCCCAAAGCCCTGAGGCCGGGCTCCATCCACAGACCCATTGAACCTGCTGGATGTGGAGCGGGAGTGCCGTTCAGGGACATGGCCCTGCACCATTCAGGTACTCTGTGTCCCCGTACACACAGGCACAGCACACTCCAGACTTGCTGGGTGTGCTAGTGCGCCGGGGACAGTAAAGGGTTACAGTCACTGCAGCCTAGCTGAGTGACTTTATTTATTGGGAACTACCGCGCCGGACGCTCCGGGAGCGGCGGCGCGGCTGGGACTTGTAGTGCGCCGGGGACTTAGCGCCGACCGCGCATTTACGGCGGCGGCGCTTATAAATCCAGTCCCCGGCTTTTGCGGCCTAGCTCCGCTTCGTTCCCGCCCCCACCCTGTCAATCAGGGTAGGGGAGAGACGCTGTACAATCAGCAGCGCCGAGGGCTGGAGCCTTATTTACATGCTCCAGCCCTCTCACTGGACACTGTGGGACGCCGGTTTCCCGCTCTGACTTGGGGCACGCCCACGGCCCGCCCCTACTCACACGAGCTGGAGAAGGACGCCGGCAGCCATTACTGCAGTCCGAGCTGAGAGAACGGACTCTGGGCAACCAGGCACAGCACTAGGGCGACCACACACCCGCTTATAGGCGGGCGGTAAGCGGCACCTGAAGTGCTGACACTAAATACCGCAGTTTGTCCATTTGTATTTTATGCTTACACTGCATAGGTCGCTATTTTGGGCTATATGCCCTCTTAGATGGCGACACATCAGCAGCAGGAAGGCATGGGTGCTAAGGCACAGGCTTTCTATGCTGCTTGTATTGCACGTACTGAAGTGTTCATGTGTATTTATGCTTGTATGCTATACACTGCACTGTACGGTCGCTAGTCTTGGCTATATTCGCCATACAATGGCTAGACTACAGCAGCAGAAAAGCAAGGGTGCTGAGGCACAGGTTTTTTTCTATGCTGCTTGTATTGCAGGTGTTGCAGTGTTCATTTGTACTTATGCTTGTATGCTATACATTGCACTGTATGGTCGCTATTCTGGGCTATATTCCCCTAGACGGCTAGTCTACAGCAGCAGAAAAGCAGGCTTTCTATGCTGCTTGTATTGCATGTGCTGCAGTGTTCATTTGTACTTTATGCTTGTATGATATACATTGCACTGTACGGTCGCCATTCTGGCTCTATAAGTCGGCAGCAGCATATAAGCAACACAGGCTTTCGATGCTGTTTTTACTGCATGTGATACTGTTCCACGGCACTGAACCCCATTGTGTGCAATGCTCCCCTGTAGCACTTGGTCAGCCGGGGTCTCTACTTGACGTGGCCAAAAGAACCACCTCTCAACCCTGTCCAAGGACAGGGACGGAGTTGCAATGGGATAGAGACTTGCAGTCCGGACAGGCCATGGGCAATCTGGATCATTGCTCCCTGGCCACCCTCATTTGGAATAAAATCGGTGCTCCGGGGGGGGTCCCAGGAAAACTCTCTGTATGATGAGGCAGACGTAGCTCATCAGGACTTTGATCCTGACACCGCTCTCACTCCGGATACACCGGATGGTGACGCCATAAGGACTGATCCTATAGCGTCCATCAATGGAATGTTGGATCTTTTCTCCCTCAGCTCCCCCAGGGGAGGAGTCAGCTTCACAGCAGGAGAAGTCCCATTTTCAGTAGCTCAAACGTATATTGAGTATTGTTCTGGCCACGCTGTCTTCAGAGAAGCAGTCCAGGAACACCACGCTTCCCAGATAAGCGTTTTCTCCAAACGTATTAAGGATACACGTTATCACTTTCCCCCTGACGTGGTCAGGCGTTGGACCCAGGGTCCAAAGGGGGATTCTCCAATCTCCAGGCTTGCGGCTAGAGCCATAGTTGCAGTGGAGATGGGACTTCACTTACAGATGCCATTGACAGACAGATGGACTCTGGTTGAAATCTGTCTATGAGGCTATCGGCGTGTCGGTTGCTCCGGCATTCACAGCCGTATGGGCACCCTAAGCTTTTCAGCTGTTCTTGCGCAGCTGGTCTTGAGCACATGTACATCTGTGCCGCAGGGGCATCCGTAACCTCGCAATGTCTGCATTGCGACTTACCCTATTAATGCTGTCCTGGAAGGACAGTCGAGGTTTCGGTCCTTCCCAGGCTCGGGCAGGTCCCAATTGTCCTCGTCCAAAACGGCTGAAAAGCCTCAGAGGGGCTCAGCTTCCGGCCGGGCTCAATCACGCCCAAGGAAGGCAGCCGGAGGAACCGCTACCAAGGCGGTCTCCTCATGACTCTCAGCTCTCTCATCTCTCCGCATCCGCGGTTGATGGCAGACTCGCTCGCCTTTGGCGACATTTAGCTGCCACAGGTCACAGACCGGTGGGTGGGGGACAGTGTGCCCACGTGCACAGGACAGAGTTCTGTTCTCGTCCTCCGACTCGATTCTTCAGAACGTCCCCACCTCCCCACCGAGCAGATGCTCTTCTGCAGGCAGAAGGAGTGGTAATCCCGGTTCCTCTTCAGGAACAAGACACGGTTTTTCTCCAAACTGGTTGTGGTGCCAAAAAAGGATGGCTCTTTCCGTTCCGTTCTGGACCTAAAACTGCTCAACAAGCACATGGAGGCCAGGCGGTTCCGGATGATACCCTCCGCTCCGTCATTGCCTCAATGTCTCAAGGACTAGCATCAATAGACATCAAAGATGCTTATCTCCACGTGCCGATTGCTACAGAGCACCAATGTTGTTCTACGTTTCGTGATAGGAAACGACCATCTTCAGTTCGTAGCTCTGCCATTCGGGCTGGCGACAGCCCCACGGGTGTTCGCCAAGGTCATGACGGCAGTGGTAGCAGTCTTGCACTCACAGGGACACTCTGTGATCCCTTACTTGGACGATCTACTTGTCAAGGCACCCTCTCAAGAGGCATGCCAACTCAGCCTGAATGTTGCGCTGGAGACTCTCCAGACGTTCGGGTGGATCATCAACTTCTCAAAGTCAAACCTGTCGCGACCCAATCACTAACGTATCTTGGCATGGAGTTTCATACCCTCTCAGCGGTAGTGAAGCTTCCGCTGGACAAGCAGCGGTCACTACAGACTGGGGTGCAGACTCTCCTTCAAGGTCAGTCGCACTCCTTAAGACGCCTCATGCACTTCCTCGGGAAGATGGTGGCGGCAATGGAGGCGGTTCCGTTTGCGCAGTTTCATCTGCGTCCACTTCAATGGGACATTCTCCGCCAATGGGACGGGAAGTCAACATCCCTGAACAGGAAAGTATCCCTTTCTCAGACGGCAAGGACTCTCTGCAATGGTGGCTTCTTCCCACCTCATTATCACAGGGAAGATCTTTCCTACCACCGTCTTGGGCGGTGGTCACGACAGACGCGAGTCTGTCAGGGTGGGGAGCGGTTTTTTCTCCACCACAGGGCTCAGGGTACGTGGACTCAGCAGGAGTCCACCCTTCAGATCAATGTTCTGGTAATCAGAGCAGTGTATCTTGCCCTACTAGCTTTCCAGCAGTGGCTGGAAAGAAAGCAGATCCGAATTCAGTCGGACAACTCCACAGCGGTGGCATACATCAATCACCAAGGAGGGACACACAGTCGGCAAGCCTTCCAGGAAGTCCGGCGGATTCTGATGTGGGTGGAAGCCACGGCCTCCACCATATCCGCAGTTCACGTCCCCGGCATAGAAAACTGGGAGACAGACTTCCTCAGTCGCCAGAGCATGGACGCAGGGGAATGGTCCCTTCACCCGGACGTGTTTCAGACAATCTGTCGCCGCTGGGAAAGGCCGGACGTCGACCTAATGGCGTCCCGGCACAACAACAAGGTCCCAACCTTCATGGCACGGTCTCGCGATCAAAGAGCGCTGGCGGCAGACGCCCTAGTGCAAGATTGGTCGCAGTTCCGGCTCCCTTATGTGTTTCCACCTCTGGCACCCTTGCCCAGAGTGCTACGCAAGATCAGATCCGATTGCAGCCGCGTCATACTCGTCGCCCCAGACTGGCCGAGGAGGGCGTGGTATCCGGATCTGTGGCAGCTCACGGTCGGCCAACCGTGGGCACTACCAGACCGACCAGACTTACTGTCCCAAGGGCCGTTTTTCCATCGGAATTCTGCGACCCTGAACCTGACTGTGTGGCCATTGAGTCCTGGATCCTAGCGTCTTCAGGATTATTCCACGGGGTCGTTGCCACCATGAGACAGGCTAGGAAGCCCACGTCCGCTAAGAACCACAGAACGTGGAGGATATTCTTATCCTGGTGCTCTGCTCAGGGAGTGTCTCCCTGGCCATTTGCATTGCCTACCTTTCTTTCTTTCCTGCAATCTGGGTTAGAAAAAGGTTTGGCGCTCGGCTCCCTTAAAGGTCAGGTATCGGCGCTATCCGTCTTTTTTCAGAGGCGTTTGGCACGCCTTCCTAAGGTGCGCACGTTCCTACAGGGGGTTTGCCATATCGTTCCCCCGTACAAGCGGCCGTTAGATCCATGGGATCTGAACAGGGTACTAGTTGCCCTCCAGAAACCGCCCTTCGAGCCTCTGAGGGAGGTTTCACTTTCTAGACTATCCCAGAAAGTGGCTTTTCTGGTAGCGATCACATCTCTTCGGAGAGTGTCTGAGCTGGCAGCGCTGTCATCCAAGACTCCCTTCCTGGTCTTCCACCAGGACAAGGTAGTGCTGCGCCCCATTCAGGAGTTTCTCCCGAAGGTGGTATCCTCTTTTCATCTTAATCAGGATATCTCCTTGCCTTCGTTTTGTCCTCATGCAGTTCATCGGTATGAGAAGGATTTACATTTGTTAGATCTGGTGAGAGCACTCAGAATCTACATTTCCCGTACGGCGCCCTTGCGCCGTTCGGATGCACTCTTTGTCCTTGTCGCTGGTCAGCGCAAAGGGTCGCAGGCTTCTAAGGCCGCCCTGGCTCGATGGATCAAGGAACCAATTCTTGAAGCCTACCGTTCTGCTGGGCTTCCGGTTCCATTAGGGCTGAAGGCCCATTCTACCAGAGCCGTGGGTGCTTCCTGGGCATTATGACACCAGGCTACGGCTCAACAGGTGTGCCAGGCAGCTACCTGGTCGAGTCTGCACACTTTCACCAAACATTATCAGGTGCATACCTATGCTTCGGCGGACGCCAGCCTAGGTAGAAGAGTCCTGCAGGTGGCAGTTGCCTCCCCGTAGGGGAGGGCTGGCTTCGCAGCTCTAACATGAGGTATTTCTTTACCCACCCAGGGACAGCTTTTGGACGTCCCAATCGTCTGGGTCTCCCAATGGAGCGACGAAGAAGAAGGGAATTTTGTTACTTACCGTAAATTCCTTTTCTTCTAGCTCCTATTGGGAGACCCAGCACCCGCCCTGTTGTCCTTCGGGATTTTTGGGTTGTTTCGGGTACACATGTTGTTCATGTTGAACGGTTTTTCAGTTCTCCGATGTTACTCGGAGTGAATTTGTTTAAACCAGTTATTGGCTTTCCTCCTTCTTGCTTTTGCACTAAAACTGGTGAGCCAGTGATCCCACTGGGGGTGTATAGCCAGAAGGGGAGGGGCCTTACACTTTTTAGTGTAATGCTTTGTGTGGCCTCCGGAGGCAGTAGCTATACACCCAATCGTCTGGGTCTCCCAATAGGAGCTAGAAGAAAAGGAATTTACGGTAAGTAACAAAATTCCCTTCTTTCTGGAAGCGCAAGCATTCCATTTGAGCAGTGTGGTTGCAGTGACCTGAGAATACTGCACTCACATTGCCCTGGTCCAACCAAAAGCAGAGTGACCTGCAGTAACCTTATTCCAGAATAAGGGGGGCACACTCAGGGAACACATCTCCTATTTTCTGGAAGTGCAGCACTGCATGTTAGGAGTGTGGGTGCATTGACCTGAGAATACTGCACTCACACTACCCCGGTCCAACTGAAGGCAGTGTGAGCTGCAGTAACATCACTGCGTTGCGCACAGTGAGCCGGCTGAGAGCCTCTCTGCACATGCGGCCATCATTTTTCTCGGACATGTACCGCCCCAGCAGCGATTGAACCACTCGGATCCGGGTGTCGCTACTCTTGGCTCGAGGGTCTCCGGACCCGGGGGCTTGGGATCACTCCGAAACGTGATGGGGGCTTATTTACAGGGGAGTTAGATAGTTTGTGATGCCACCCGTGGTGTGCGGTAATAGGGAGTACCACCGCTGCCGTTGGGAGTACTCGGGGCGATAAAATGGGGCAGCCAGATAACGTTACCCTCCACGGGTAGGGAAAGGCCCCGGGACCATGGATGGTGGGATGGATTGCAGGGGAAGCGCAGGCTTGCTGGTAGCGGTGGTTAATCAGGTACTCACTCAAAAGGAAAGCAGACACTGACAACGTAGTAAACCAAGTCTCTGGGTGTCGCTGCCCTCTTGGGAGGAGCTCGTCTGGGTTCCATCTCTTGCAGCACTACCTGGTGGTCCATAACCTGCCTGTGTGCACAGAATTGAAAGTGTTCAGGTGGCCCGTAAGCTTGGAGCTGTCCGTGCCCTGCTCCCTACTATGGGTAGCAGAGGAGCTTGTGTGCCGCCCCCGTGGAAGCAGCCGGGCTGCTCGGATCCGGATCCGCAGTGGCTCGATGGGTCTCCGGACCCGGGGGTCGTGCAGCCACTCGAATAAAAGGGGGTATTTATAGGGGATTGTGATAGTTCGTGACGCCACCCGTGGTTTGTGGTAATCTGAGAGTACCACTGCTGCTGTTGGGAGTACCCGGGGGTGAAGACAGGGGGAAGCCAGATGTTAGGACCCTCCACGGGTAGGGGGGATGCCTCGGGACTCAGTGATAGTGCTTGGGGAGTGCCGTGGGGAGTGAAGGGGGTCCCTTATGTACTCACTCAGTCCATAAAGCTGACACCGACAACCAGATAAACCAAAGTTCTGTACACCGCTGCCAATGAGGGGAGCTATTTTGGGTCCCGTCCCCAGTGGTGCTGTCTGATGGTCTGTAACCTTCTTCTTGGCACTTTGTTCACTTTTCTGGTGGTCCTGGTAGCTTGAAACTAGCCGGGTCCTGCTCCGCAGTATGGCTAACTGTGGGAGCTTGCTCTCAGGGTTCACGCTTGGGATTTTCTGGACCGTTTTGTGGAAAGTCCTATCCCCCTCGTTGCGCTAGTACCCCGATTCTGGAGCGGGTGGAGAGCGGATCTTGAAGGCTCCGTTCTCGTCGGGCTAATTGTCAGGTTGCCTGAAGCTCCTTCCTGACCTAGGGTCCACGTACCCCGTCGTGCCCTGGGCCCGGCCCGGGAGATGGTACAAGGCCGCCGGCTGCTCCCTCGGCAGTACCGTGCCCCTTATCACGATCCCCATGCGACCGGGAGTCCAGCTCCTACTAGGTCCAGACCACCGTCTGTTACCTAGTGACTTCCAAGGAGCCCAGCTCCTGACCTCCTCTCTCACCGAGAGCTACTACTCAACTTCTCTTCTGGAAGCTCCCACTCCCCAGCTCCTCTCTCACTGGGATCTACTTCTGTTCTGAACTGCTCCTGACACTCCTGACCTCCCCTTAACCAACCCCCCCAAGTTGGCGACCCTATTCCACTCAGGCCGTCCACTGGTGTGTCTATTGGGTGTGGTTCAGAGTGTTCCTAGGATTTACTAACTGTTGTTGACAACACCACTTAGCTGGGGACACATAACCAAGGAGGAGGTGGATACTGTGCATAAGGGAAGACTGCACAATACCCTGTGACGTCCTGATAGGCCAGGGCGTCACACTTGCTCTCAGGAGCTCACGCTTGGGATTTCTGTGGGCTGCTTTGGTTGGAAAGCCCTATCCCCCTCATTGCGCTAGTGCCCTCCGATCTCTGAGCTTCATGGGAACAGTCCATAAAGGCCCTGTCCTCCGCAGGTTAATTGCCGGGTTGCATGAAGCTTCTTCCTGACCTAGGGTCCAGTACCCCGACGTGCTTTTGGCCCCAGACCGGCTATTGGACTGCAGCTGCCGACCGTCCTCCTTGACTAAGCCAGCACCCAGTCCCAATCTCCCGCGACCGGGTCTCCGCTTCCTCCGGGTCCAGACCACCGTCTGCAACCCAATCTACGTTTTCCTCTGGGAGCTCCAACTCCCAGCTTCCTTCGCGCTCCTCACAGCTCGAGGGCTACCACTGTTCTGACTTGTCACCTCCCACCTCCCTGCCTGACCCCTAGGTGGGCGGCCCTATTCCAGCTTAGCAGCCCACTGGTGTTCCTGACAGGGTGTGGTGCGAGTTGTGATTAGGATTTTTAGATGCTGGTGGAGGCAGTGCTGCAAGTTGGGAACCAAGAACCAAAGGGGGGTTGAGCCCTACACTGGGAGATAAAGAGCGTGCAGTACCCTGTGACGACCTGACTAGTCCAGAGGCATCACAATTTCTTCTGAAGACAAGGCGAAGGAGGGGTCACGGGGGATCAGAGCTGCATCATGTACGGAAGGACCAGAGGGGTGGCAGCCTGACATAGGGTGACCTGGGAAAACCTTTCTGTTCCATCTGTCATGTCAGATTGCACAGAAATCAGAGGAGGAGGATGAATGCGGCAGGCACACCACTCGTGCAGCAGCAGCCATGTTAGATCATCGGGAGGGAGACGGGGTCAGGGAGGAGGAGACTTTGGGCACACCGGGGGACTGAGGAGGACATTTATCTCCCATTAGATATGTTTGATTATACCAAATGGAAGATTCATCATCTTTTTACTGCCACTGCCTTAACGTCCACGTGGTCACTGGTATACAGTATGAAATGGCGATCACGTGACCGGGGACCAGAAAAACCGACTCGGATCGTGATCTCCAGTGTCTCATCTACCACTGGTAACTAAAATCCTGGTGATTTTCCAAACTGGAAGGCGCTATACCCTTTTTCCTGAGCGGCTGTTAAAAAGCGTCGCAAAGGAATAAGTACCCTTAACTTCCCCCGTTAAAAGGCTTATCGGCGGTCGTTAAGGTGCTTATTGTGTACATACAGCCTACAAAGCTAGGATGGATAGATAGATGTCAAACACATGTATAATGTCCAACTCTCCTAAATATTTTTTATGCTGGCACTGTTTCACTGGCATAAAAGAGTGTTCAGTCTTGTATTTAGCCAAAAAATAGATAATTTAAAAAAATTACGTGGGGTCCCCCCCATTTTTAACAGTCAGCTAGGGTAAAGTAGATGGCTGCAGCCTGCACACTGAAGCTACATAGGTAAAGATGGTTGACCTCGGGGAGATCAACATCCAACACCGCGGGGACACCATCACGTGTTTCTCAACGCTTTGACACTAGAACAAGGCCCCCTGGGAAAATATGCAAAACAAGAATGCCGCGGAGACACTATCACATGTTTCTCAACGCTGGCAGGAAACTAGCCAGGTCTTTCACTGGGAAGGAACAACCATGGGAAGGGCAGTCTCCAGTCAAGGAAACCGCCTATACCAAAACGTGGTATCCATCCACAGACAGCTGTTTCGGGGTATTTGTCCCTCATCAATGTGGAGTAGGAAACTGGCTAGTGGGAGCAATGCCTAGTAGAAGACTACATAGGTAAAGATGGTTAACCTCGGGGAGATCATGTTTTGGTATAGGCGGTTTCCTTGACTGGAGACTGCCCTTCCCGTGGTTGTTCCTTCCCGGTGAAAGACCTGGCTAGTTTCCTGCCAGCGTTGAGAAACACGTGATGGTGTCTCCGCGGCATTCTTGTTTTGCACACTGAAGCTAGCAGCTAGCTTCACCTGGCAGAGGTCTCCCCAATCTGTTCATTCATTCATTCATTCATTCATTTATTTATTTATTTATTTATAAATAATTAAAAAGAAAAACATGGGGTCCCCCCAAAAATTGGGTTACCACCAGCCAAGCTAAAGCGGACAGCTGGGGTCTTGCATTCATAGGAAGGACCATGTTTATTTGGCCTTTCCGAGCCTATAAATAGCAGGCTGCAGCCTCCCCAGAAGTGGTGCATCCATTAGATGCGCCAGTCCTGGCACTTTCTCCCCGCTAATCCCGTTGCCTTGGAACGGTGGCAAACGGGGTAATATAAGGGGTTGATACCAGCTGTAATGTCAGCTGGCATGAAGCCCAGGGGTTAGTAATTTTGAGGCGTCTACTAACCCTTTTAGTAATAAAGAACATAAAGACAACAAAACCCTCCCTGCCACATTCCCTTTTTCACCAAATTATTGAAAAGAAAAAAAAAATTTGGTCTGCCGTAATCCCTTTTGGAGACCCCCACAACAACTCTGTCATCCATGATAAGGGGGCACGCTTAGCGAACATATACATCATTTTCTGGAAGTGCAGGCACTCCATGTCATGTGAGGAGTGGGCTCAGTCTCCTTGCTCGCAGAGAGCTGTCTGAGAACTGGCTCACTGCGCATGAGTCCGCCATTTTTTTCAGAAGGAGAGGTCGCGGGGGACTGCTGCAGAAGGTACAGGTGGGGACCTGTGGTGGACTTTTCTGTCTCATCTGACATGTCAGAAATCGGAGAAGGATGCTTGTGACAGATGCACAACTCATGTGCCTGCCTTTTTGGAGATCAGGAAGAGGAGAGAGACTGGGGAGGGGTGGACTTTGGCCACACCGGGGGAGGACATTTATCTCCCATCTGATGTGTTTGATTATGTCATGTGCGAGGTAAGATAACGGTGATGACGTGACCGGGGGCAGGAAAAAACTGCTAGTATCGTAATTGCCTAGGACTCCCCAGAGATTTTCCGACGCTGGGGGTTGCAATTCACTTTTTTCTTACCGCTGTTATTGGCGATAAGGAATAAGTACCCTTTACTGCAGCTGTTTTAATCTGTAAATCCAACGTAAAGAGATTAAAAATAGAAAAAAGTACACAACAATAAATAAAGGGGCGGCAATCATAGATGAGGACTATGTGAATAAATGACAAATAGCTTTGTTACAAATACATGTGTAAATGTAAAACAACGTGTGTGTGAATCCGCATTTGACTCAGGGAACGTCATTAACTGTTTTGAGGGGAAATTTTAACCCCATGCTTTACAGTTATTCACCAAAAAACCTGTCTCCATTAAAGTCAATGGAGCTGGGAACACAATGCAGCCAGAACTTCAGAAGAATGTGCAGCCATGCCTTGAATGGAATGTTGGCGTGTCACAATGCAGCCAGGGAAAGAGACAGACAAAAAGACAGACAAAGAGACAGACAGATGGAGATAGACACAGACAAAGAGGCAGACAGACAAAAAGATAGAAAAAGACACAGACAGGGAAAGACAGACAGGGAAAGAGACAGACAGAAAAAGACAAGGAAAGAGGTACAGAGACAGACAGGGAAACAGGGAAAGAGATAGAGAGACAGACAGGGAAAAAGACAGACAGACAAAGACATAGAGACAGACAGGGAAAGAGACAGACAAAGGGATAGAGACACAGAAAGAGAAACAGACACCGAGAGATACAGACTGAGACTGGGACAGAAATAGTTACTATCTAGGGCAGGGGTGGGGAACCTCCGGCCCGCGAGCCGTATGCGGCCGCAACGACTTTTTCTGCGGCCCCCGGGCTGATTCCCGGGGACTGCAGTGCTGGGGCGGCAGCCGCATATTACTTGCTGCTGGCCCTTTAAAACCCCACACAGTGCGTTCAATGCTGAACGCTGCATTTCCTATACCTGAAAGACTACGTCCCCATGCTGGCACTGCCTACGTGAGGACATACTTTGTAGGTGGGGTCGGCGTGAGGAGCGCTAAAATCAAAAGGAGAGGATTGACTGCCAATCATCCCCCAGGTCTTACTGTGCCGGGCAGCACTCTGTGCCCAGCGCCGGCGGCTCCCTGTGCCCGGCGGTTGCGGCAGCGGCTCCCTGTGCCCAGCGGTTGCGGCGGTGGCTCCCTGTGCCCGGCGGTTGCGGCGGCGGCTCCCTGTGCCCGGCGGTTGCGGCGGCGGTTCCGTGCCCGGCGGTGGCTGCTCCTCTCTGTGCCCGGCGGCTCCCTGTGCCCAGCTGCGAAGGCGGCTGCTCCTCTCTGTGCCCGGCGGCAGAGCTCTCCGTGCCCGCAGCCACCTCCAGCGCTCAGTGATCCCAGCCTTCCCCAGTTCTCTAACTACCTCCAAGCTCATCCGGGTCTGCCTGTGCCCCCAGCGCTCTGTACCTCCAGTTCTCTGTGCCCCTCTTTCTCCCCAGTGATCTATGCCCCCACAGTCTCCCCAGTGATCTGTGCCCCACAGTCTCCCCAGTGATCTGTGCCCCCCAGTCTCCCCAGTGATCTGTGCCCCCCCAGTGTTCTGTGCCCCCCAGTCTCCCCAGTGATCTGTGCCCCCCAGTCTCCCCAGTGATCTGTGCCCCCCTCCAGTGTTCTGTGCCCCCCCAGTGTTCTGTGCCCCCCCCCAGTCTCCCCAGTGATTTGTGCCCCCCCAGTGTTCTGTGTCTCCCCCCAGTCTCCCCAGTGATCTGTGCCCCCTCCCAGTGTTCTGTGCCCCCCCAGTCTCCCCAGTGATCTGTGCCCCCCAGTCTCCCCAGTGATCTGTGCTCCCCAGTGATCTGTGCCCCCCAGTCTCCCCAGTGATCTGTGCTCCCCAGTGATCTGTGCCCCCCAGTCTCCCCAGTAATCTGTACCCCCCCAGTGTTCTGTGCCTCCCCCCAGTCTCCCCAGTGACCTGTGTCCCCCAGTCTCCCCAGTGATCTGTGCCCCCCCCAGTGTTCTGTGCCCCCCCAGTCTCCCCAGTGATTTATGCCCCCCTAATGATCTGTGCTCCCCTAGTCTCCCCAGTGATCTGTGCCCCTCAGTCTCCCCAGTGATCTGTGCCCCCCAGTCTCCCCAGTGATCTGTGCCCCCCCCAGTGTTCTGTGCCCCCCCCAGTGTTCTGTGCCCCCCCCAGTGTTCTGTGCCCCCCCAGTGATTTGTGCCCCCCCCAGTCTCCCCAGTGATTTGTGCCCCCCCAGTGTTCTGTGTCTCCCCCCAGTCTCCCCAGTGATCTGTGCCCCCTCCCAGTGTTCTGTGCCCCCCCAGTCTCCCCAGTGATCTGTGCCCCCCAGTCTCCCCAGTGATCTGTGCTCTCCAGTGATCTATGCCCCCCAGTCTCCCCAGTGATCTGTGCTCCCCAGTGATCTGTGCCCCCCCAGTGATCTGTGCCCCCCAGTCTCCCCAGTAATCTGTGCCCCCCCAGTGTTCTGTGCCTCCCCCCAGTCTCCCCAGTGACCTGTGCCCCCCAGTCTCCCCAGTGATCTGTGACCCCCCCAGTGTTCTGTGCCCCCCCAGTCTCCCCAGTGATCTATGCCCCCCTAATGATCTGTGCTCCCCTAGTCTCCCCAGTGATCTGTGCCCCACAGTCTCCCCAGTGATCTGTGCCCCCCAGTCTCCCCAGTGATTTGTGCCCCCCCCCAGTGTTCTGTGCCTCCGCCCAGTCTCCCCAGTGATCTGTGCCCCCTCCCAGTGGTCTGTGCCCCCCGAGTCTCCCCAGTGATCTGTGCCCCCCAGTCTCCCCAGTGATCTGTGCTCCCCAGTGATCTGTGCCCCCCCAGTGATCTGTGCCCCCCAGTCTCCCCAGTGATCTGTGCTCCCCAGTGATCTGTGCCCCCCAGTCTCCCCAGTGATCTATGCCCCCCCAGTCTCCCCAGTGATCTATGCCCCCCTAATGATCTGTGCTCCCCTAGTCTCCCCAGTGATCTGTGCCCCTCAGTCTCCCCAGTGATCTGTGCCCCCCAGTCTCCCCAGTGATCTGTGCCCCCCCAGTGTTCTGTGCCCCCCCCAGTGTTCTGTGCCCCCCCCAGTGTTCTGTGCCCCCCCCAGTCTCCCCAGTGATTTGTGCCCCCCCCCAGTGTTCTGTGCCTCCGCCCAGTCTCCCCAGTGATCTGTGCCCCCTCCCAGTGTTCTGTGCCCCCCGAGTCTCCCCAGTGATCTGTGCCCCCCAGTCTCCCCAGTGATCTGTGCTCCCCAGTGATCTGTGCCCCCCCAGTGATCTGTGCCCCCCAGTCTCCCCAGTGATCTGTGCTCCCCAGTGATCTGTGCCCCCCAGTCTCCCCAGTGATCTGTGCCCCCCCAGTGTTCTGTGCCCCCCAGTCTCCCCAGTGATCTGTGCCCCCCAGTCTCCCCAGTGATCTGTGCCCCCCCCCAGTGTTCTGTGCCCCCCCAGTGTTCTGTGCCCCCCCCCAGTCTCCCCAGTGATTTGTGCCCAACCAGTGTTCTGTGTCTCCCCCCAGTCTCCCCAGTGATCTGTGCCCCCTCCCAGTGTTCTGTGCCCCCCCAGTCTCCCCAGTGATCTGTGCCCCCCAGTCTCCCCAGTGATCTGTGCTCCCCAGTGATCTGTTCCCCCCAGTCTCCCCAGTGATCTGTGCTCCCCAGTGATCTGTGCCCCCCCAGTGATCTGTGCCCCCCAGTCTCCCCAGTAATCTGTGCCCCCCCCCAGTGTTCTGTGCCTCCCCCCAGTCTCCCCAGTGACCTGTGCCCCCCAGTCTCCACAGTGATCTGTGCCCCCCCCAGTGTTCTGTGCCCCCCCAGTCTCCCCAGTGATCTATGCCCCCCTAATGATCTGTGCTCCCCTAGTCTCCCCAGTGATCTGTGCCCCCACAGTCTCCCCAGTGATCTGTGCCCCCCAGTCTCCCCAGTGATCTGTGCCCCCCCAGTGTTCTGTGCCCCCCCCAGTGTTCTGTGCCCCCCCCCAGTCTCCCCAGTGATTTGTGCCCCCCCCAGTGTTCTGTGCCTCCGCCCAGTCTCCCCAGTGATCTGTGCCCCCTCCCAGTGTTCTGTGCCCCCCCAGTCTCCCCAGTGATCTGTGCCCCCCAGTCTCCCTAGTGATCTGTGCTCCCCAGTGATCTGTGCCCCCCCAGTGATCTGTGCCCCCCAGTCTCCCCAGTGATCTGTGCTCCCCAGTGATCTGTGCCCCCCCCAGTGATCTGTGCCCCCCAGTCTCCCCAGTAATCTGTGCCCCCCCCAGTGTTCTGTGCCTACCCCCAGTCTCCCCAGTGACCTGTGCCCCCCAGTCTCCCCAGTGATCTGTGCCCCCCCAGTGTTCTGTGCCCCCCCCAGTCTCCCCAGTGATCTATGCCCCCCTAATGATCTGTGTCCCCCTAGTCTCCCCAGTGATCTGTGCCCCCCTCAGTCTCCCCAGTGATATCTGTGCCCGGAGCCTCTCCCAGTTCTGTCTGTGCCTTCAGCCTCTCCCATCCTTCTCTGTGCCATCTGTGCCCCCAGCGTCCCCCTGATTTGTCTGTGCCTCCAGCCTCTCCCATCATTCTCTGTGCCCCCAGGGCTGTCTGTGTCCCTCCGGCATCCCCCAGGGCTGTTTGCCCCCGGCTATTTATATAACCCCAGCAATGTTTGTGCCCCCCAGCTATGTCTGTGTATCCCAGTGATGTGTATATACCCCCAGTGACGTCTATGCCCTGCTGCTTCCCTAGTGATGTATATTCCGCCCAGCCCTCCCCAGCAATGTTTATGCCCCCCTAGCTATGTTTGTGCTCCCCATCAATGATGTATGTATCCCCCAGTGATGTATGTACCCCCCAGTGATGTCTATGCCCCCAGCCTCCCCAGTGATCTATATTCCTCCCAACCCTCCCCTGTGATGTATATACAGCAGTCCCAGCCAACTGAAACCTGGAAAAGCAGTTGTGAAAAGCAACAAGATCAATATCGCCTAATATTACAGCTGCACCAAAGAGTACAAGCTCCAGCCCCACAGTGAGTTAATTGTTTGACCAAATATATTGGGGTAATTTTCAAGTTGATAATTTTGTGCGGCCCCCGAAGGTTGGTAGAAATTTCCAAATGACCCCCGGCAGAAAAATGGTTCCCCACCCCTGATCTAGGGCAACACCGAGTACTACAGCTATCACGGCAATAACCATATTGTTTAACCTGTAGATGCAATCTAACAGTCATATTTATACAGTATACCCTAGCAACTGACATATACAGTTATTTATTATTTAACCTCATAACGACGGCCGTACGACTTAAAGCGGCGGCAAAACAGGGTACTTATTCTGTTCCGCCGCTTTAAAGCGGCGGCCCGAAAAAACCCTGTAGCGCCCCCCAGCGACCGAAAATCTCGGGGGTTTCAGCTACCGGGGGTAGCTGAGACCCCCCAGATTATGAATCGGGGTGTTTTTTTTGGACCCCGATCATGTGATCGGCGGTATACACTGTATACCGACGAACACATGAAAAAAAAAGAAATGGCCGGTAAAACTGATTTCTTTTTCATCTGACATGATCAAACATGTCAGATGAGAAAGAAATCTAACCCCCTAGTGCCCCCAAAGCCCCCGGTACCGGAGAGTCCCCCCACCCCTACCCCCACCGGACATCCAAAATGGCGCCGAAGCGCACAGAAAACTGCCGCCGGCGCCGGCTCTGCAGTCATTTCCCTCCGATCTGAAATGATCAAACATTTCAGATCGGAGGGAAATGTCCTCCCCCTGACCCCTCCTCCGGTCCACCGGAGCCCTCTGGTCACCGGAGCCCCCTCCGGTTCTCCAGAGCCACCACCCCCCTCCCCCCTCCGGAGCGTGGAAGATGGCGGCGCACAGCGCGCGGCCGCCTTCATTCTGCTCTTTCTGCCGCATGTGACACGTCACATGCGGCAGAAAGGTGTCCCCAGGTCCCACTAGGTCACCCCCCGTCACCCCCCCCCAGCCCCCGGTTATACGTTACCTGGCTGCTGGTGCTCCGGGCCCGCGATCGCCGCCTCCTTCTTCAATGCTGGCGGCGCATGCGCAGACAGCGGCTGTCAGCTGGATCCCTGCAAGCAGGGATCCTGCTGACGTCGCAACTGCACAAGCTACTCCACTGTGGACCGGGGGAGGGTGAGTGCGGTAATCTGCAGTCACACTCCTCACATGGAGAGACTGCTGTTCCAGAAAATGGGGGGTACGTTCTGTGAGCGTGCCCCTCATATTCTGGAATGAGGTTACTGCAGGTCACTCTGCCCTAGGTTGGACCGGGGCAGTGTGAGTGCAGTATTCTCAGATTACTGCACCCACACTGCTCATGGAGAGCTTGCTCTTCCAGAAAATGGGGGATACGTTCCCTGAACGTGCCCCCCATATTCTAGAAGATCCAGAGTCGGCGTGGGACCTCCAAAATGGATTACAGCGACCGGAATTTCTTTATTTTCAATAAATTGGTAAAAGAGGAATGTTTCGGGGAGTGTTTTTTCAAATAAATTTTTTTTTTGTCTTTTTTTTTTTCTATTACTGACTGGGTTAGTGATGTCGGGTATCTGTTCAGATGCCGTGACATCACTAACCCCAGGGCTTGATGCCAGGTGACATTACAGCTGGTATCAACCCCATATATTACCCCGTCTGCCACCGCACCAGGGCGCGGGATGAGCTGGGGCGAAGCGCCAGGATTGGCGCATCTAATGGATGCGCCACTTCTGGGGCGGCTGCGGCCTGCTATTTTTAGGCTGGGAAGAGTCCAATAACCATGGCTCTTCCCACCCTGAGAATACCAGACCCCAGCTGTCCGCTTCACCTTGGCTGGTGATCTAATTTGGGGGGGACCCCACGTTTTGTTTTTTTTTAAAAAAACGCCTGGGGAGCCCTCCAAATTGATCACCAGACAAGGTGAAGCTGTCAGCTGTGGTTTGCAGGCTACAGCTGTCTGCTTTACCCTAGCTGGCTATCAAAAATAGGGGGGACCCCACGTCGTTTATTTTAATTATTAATTTTTTGGGGGGGCTAAATACAAGGCTAGGCACCCTTTAGTGCCACATGAAAGGCACTAAAGGGCGCCAGCTTAGAATATGCAGGGGGTGGGACGTTATATTTATTTGACATCTATCCATTCATCCATTGTAGCATTTTAGGCTGTGTGCCCACAATCAGGGTTTGCAGCGTTTTGGGTGCAGAGTGTTTTCCCTGTGTCCATAACGCTGCGTTGTGCAGTAGAAGCACAGTGGAAGGATTTTTAGAAATCTCATGCCCAATGTGCTTCTTTTCTCCGCAGCATAAACCGACCTGTGGCGCAGCTTCCCGAGCCTCAGCATGTCAATTTATGCTGCGGAGATGAGTGTTCTCTGCAGGTAGCATAGAGCTCCACAGCGGCCTAAACCCAAATCGTGGGCATGGGCAGCTGCGTTCTCCCGTGGACAACACTCACATCTCTGCAGGAGGCTGACACTGTGTACTAGACGCCGTGTCGCTGGATCATGGCCACATAGCCTAAAAGTGAGACATTTGTTGCTACAGCAACATTTTTGTGAAGTACCTGTGGATTCAAAATGCTTACTATACTCCTGAATAAAATCCAGTTTCCAAAATGGGGTCACTTGTGGGGGGTTTCTGCTGTATAGGTACCCAAGGGGCCCTGCTAATGTGACATGGTGCCCGCAATTTATTTCAAGTTTTCCAGAATTCAAATGGTGCTCCCTCCATTCCAAGCCCTCCCATTTATCCAAACAGAGGTTTTTGGCCACATGTGGGGTATCCCTGTGCTCATAAGACATTGGATAACAACCTGTGGGGTCCACGGTTTGTTGTTGTCTCTTGAAAAAGTGAGAAATTTGATGCTAAAGCAACAGTTTTGTGAAAAAAATGAAAATTTTCAATATGGCAACCTAAGCTTATCAAATTCTGTGAAGTACTCGTGGATTCAAACTGCTCACTATACACCTAGATAAAAGCCTTGAGGTGTCTTGTTTCCAGAATGAAGTCACTTGTGGGGGACCGCCACTGTTTAGGCACCTCAGGGGCTCTCCAAATGCAACCTGGCGTCCGCTATTGATTCCAGCCAATTTTGCAGTCAAATGGCACTCCTTCCCTTCCGAGCCCTGCCATGCGCCCAAACAGTTGATTTCCACCACATATAAGGTATCGCCAAACTCAGGAGAAATTGCACAATAAATGTTATGCTGAATTTTTTCCTTTTACTCTTGTAAAAAAAAAAGCTACCTGGTTGAAATAACAATTTTGTGGTAAAATTTTATTTTTTTTTTTTCATGGCTCAACGTTATAAAATTCTGTGAAGCACCTGAGGGTTCAGGGTACTCACCAAACATCTAGATAAATTCCTTGAGGGGCCTAGTTTCCAAAATGGGGTCACTTGTGCGGGGTTTCTGCTGTTTAGGTACCTTAGGGGACCTCCAAATGCGACATGGTGCCCGCAATCTTTTTCAGGCAAATTTCCTTTCTAAAATTCAAATATTGCTCCTTTCGTTCCAAGCCCTCCCATTTGTCCAAACAAAGGTTTCAGACCACATGTGAGGTATCACCGCGCTCATAAAAAAGTGGTTAACAAACCTTGAGGTCAAATTTTTGGAATTACCTCTTGAAAAAGTGAGAAAATTGATGCTAAAGCAACATTTTTGAGAAAATTATTAAAATTTTCAATATGACAACGTAACGTTAACAAAATCTGTGAAGTACCTGTGGATCTAAAATGCTCACTATACCCCTAGATAGAAGCCTTGAGGGGTCTAGTTTCCAAAATGGTGTCACTTGTGAGGGATTTCTTCTGTTTAGGTACCTTAGCGGACCTGTAAATGCAACATGGTGCCCACAATCTATTTCAGCCAAATTTGCTTTCTAAAATTCAAATATTGCTCCTTCTGTTCCGAGCCCTCCCATTTGTCCAAACAGAGGTTTCTGACCACATGTGGGGTATCGGCGCGCTCATAAGAAAGTGGGGAACAAGTTTTGGGGTCCATTTTGTTGTGTTATTTCTTCTAAAAGTGAATACATTTGGGTTAGAGCAACATTTTTAGGTAAAATTTAATTTTTGCTTTTTTTCATTCCACATTGCTTTTGTTCATGTGAAGCACCTGAAGGGTTAATAAACTTCTTGAATGTGGTTTTGAGTACTTTGGGGGGTGCAGTTTTTAGAATGGTGTCACTTTTGGGTATTTTCTGTCATCTAGGCCTATTGAAGTCACTTCAAATGTGATGTGGTCCCTAAAAAACTGGTTTTGTAAATTTTGATGTAAAAATGAGAAATTGCTGATAAACTTTGAACTCTTCTAACTTCCTAACAAAAAAAAATTTTGTTTCCAAAATTGTGCTGATGTAAAGTAGACATGTGGGAAATGTTATTTATTAACTATTTTGTGTCACAGAAATCTCTGGTTTAACGGTATAAAAATTCAAAAGTTGAAAATTGCTAAATTTTCAAAATTTTTGCCAATATTCAATTTTTTTCATAAATAAACACAAAAAATATTGTCCTAAATTTGGTACTAACATGAAGTCCAATATGTGACGAAAAAACAATCTCAGAATCACCGGGATCCGTTGAAGCGTTCCAGAGTTATAACCTCATGAAGTGACACTGGTCAGAATTGCAAAATTTGGTCTGGTCATTAAGGTGAAAATTAGCTCCGTCACTAAAGGGTTAAAGGAGCAAGCAGATCAGCAGAGATTAACTCTTGCTAGCCTGCCTATGAATCAGCACACAGCAGATCGATGCCCAAGTCTGCATGTGTTGATCCCAGACACCAGAGAAACCATCGGGCGGAGCGTCAGAATCTGCAATGTGAACAGAGCCGTACTCCGCCATGACATTCAGAGAAGTTTATTTTTTCCATTTCTAATCATAAAATATATTTTATTCATTACACTGGATTAGTGAGTTGGCTTCTTATCCTTTTTTGTTTATATACATTAGATACTGCGTATTTCTAATCCCATCCTGTGTGATACACTCCATTGAGCCTTGTGTGTAATCCCAGAGTGTGTTATCCTCTGCTTATCTAATCACAGCAAGTCATACAGTCTGCGTATGATACAGCGAGCAGTACCAACTTAGCGCATGTCCGCATGCTGCAGTTTTGTCATAGCCACAAAAATGCCCCCTGTGGCCAAAACAATGCATCAAAAAATGTGTTTCTTCGGCGCTCCATTGGGAGACCCAGACGATTGGGTGTATAGCTACTGCCTCCGGAGGCCACACAAAGTATTACACTAAAAAGTGTAAGGCCCCTCCCCTTCTGCATATACACCCCCCGTGGGATCACGGGCTCCCCAGTTTTATGCTTTGTGCGAAGGAGGTCAGACATCCACGCATAGCTCCACTGTTTAGTCAGCAGCAGCTGCTGACTATGTCGGATGGAAGAAAAGAGGGCCCATACTTGGGCCCCCAGCATGCTCCCTTCTCACCCCACTTTTGTCGGCGGTGTTTGTTAAGGTTGAGGTACCCATTGCGGGTACGGAGGCTGGAGCCCACATGCTGCATCCTTCCCCATCCCTCTGAGGGCTCTGGGTGAAGTGGGATCTTACCGGCCTCCAGGCTCTGAGGCCGGGCTCCATCCACAGACCCGGAGATCCTGCTGGAATGGAGCTGAGTATCGTCAGGGACAAGGCCCTGCAACGTTAAGGTACTCTGTGTCCCCGTACAGACCACGCACACACACACCAGCATGCTGGGTGTGTTAGTGCGCCGGGGACAACAGCGCTGCGCGCTGGGGCTATACTCACTGCAGCTTAGCTGAGTGAGTTAATGTGTGGGAAACGGCCGCGCCGGCCGCTGCTAGAAGCTGCGGCGCGGATGAGACTTGTGGTGCGCCGGGGACTTCCGCGCTGACCGTGCTTTTACGACGGCAGCGCTTATAAATCGAGTCCCCGGCTTTTGCGGCCTAGTTTCGTTTCCTTCCCGCCCCCGGGCCTGCCAGTCAGGGAAGGGGCGAGACGCTGTACAATGGTCAGCACCGAGGGCTGGAGTCTTATTTACATACTCCAGCCCCCTCACTGGGCACAGTGGGACGCCAGTTTCCCGCTCTTTGTCTGGGGCACGCCAACGGCCCGCCCCTCTTCACAGGACGCCGGCAGCCATTCCTGCATGCAGTCTAAGCTGGAGAACGGACACAGGCTCTGGGAGACCCGGTCAAGGGATTCTGGCGACCACACACCCGCTTAAGCGGGCGGTAAGCAGCACCTTGGTGCTGACCCCACTAGTGCCACAGTGTTTTGTGTACTTTATGCTTGTACCTATATTTGCACTGTACGGTCGCTTCTTGGCTATATACCCCTAGATTGCTCTGAGGAGACAACAGTATGTCGTCCGCAGAAAAGCAAGGGTGCCAAGGCACAGGCTTTCTATGCTGTCTGTACCGCATGTGAGGCTGTTTTACCGGCAGGTTCCACTAACCCCCATTGGGTAGAGTCTCTGCTAGTGGTGGCCCAGAGAGAGCCACCTGTGAAACTGTCCAGAGGACAGAGTTTGCAGTTTTTTGCTGATAAAATGTCTGGGACTATGACCAAGATTCTAGAAACTTTGCAGTCCAGGCCGGTGACTCAGACAATGGGCACTGTTGAATCAATGCCCCCCGGTCTCCCTCAGTTGGAACTAATACGTGCTCCAAGGGGGTCCCATACATCCCAGGCTGAAGGCTCTGCACGGACGACAGTCCCAGCAGCCTAAGCGAGCTCGCTGGGAGAGACCCTCGACTTCACACACTGGTCAGGGTCTCAGCGAGAGGATTCTCTGTATGATGAGGCAGAGGTAGCTGATCAGGATTCTGATCCTGAGACCGTTTTCAATCTGGATGCTCCTAATAGTGACGCCATGGTGAATGATCTCATAGCGTCCATCAATAGACTGGTGGATATTTCTCCCTCAGCCCCTCCAGTGGAGGAGTCAGCTTCGCGGCAGGAGAAATTCCATTTCAGGTATCCCAAGCGTAAATTCAGTACTTTTTTGGGCCACTCTGACTTCAGAGAAGCAGTCCAGAAACACCACGCTTATCCAGACAAGCGTTTCTCCACACGTCTTAAGGATACACGTTATCCCTTTCCCCCTGACGTGGTCAAGCGCTGGACCCAGTGTCCAAAGGTGGATCCCCCAATCTCCAGGCTTGCGGCTAGATCCATAGTTGCAGTGGAAGATGGGACTTCACTTAAAGATGCCATTGACAGACAGATGGACCTCTGGTTGAAATCTGTCTATGAAGCTATCGGCGTGTCGTTTGCTCCGGCATTCGCAGCCGTATGGGCACTCCAAGCTATTTTAGCTGGTCTTGCGCAGGTGGACACTGTCACACGTACATCTGTGCCGCAGGTGGCGTCCTTAACCTCGCATATGTTTGCATTGCGACTTACGCTATTAATGCTGTCCTGGACTCTACGAGCCGTACGTCAGTGGCGTCCGCCAACTCCGTGGTTTTTACGCAGAGCCTTGTGGTTAAGGGAATGGAAGGCAGATTCTGCTTCCAAAAAGTGCTTAACCAGTTTGCCATTATCTGGTGACAGACTGTTTGGTGAGCGATTGGATGAAATCTTTAAACAGTCCAAGGATAAGGATTCTTCCTTACACCAGCCCAGATCAAACAAAACCCAACAGAGGAAAGGACAGTCGAGGTTTCGGTACTTTCCAGGCTCGGGCAGGTCCCAGTTTTCCTCGTCCAAAAGGACTCAAAAGGCTCAGAGGGGCTCAGATTCCTGGCGGGCTCAATCACGCCCAAAGAAGGCAGCCGGAGGTACCGCTACCAAGGCGGTTTCCTCATGACTTTCAGCCCTCTCTCTCCGCATCCTCGGTCGGTGGCAGACTCTCCCGCTTTGGCGACATTTAGCTGCCACAGGTCAAAAAACGGTGGGTGAGAGACATTTTGTCTCACGTGTACAGGATAGAGTTCTGTTCTCGTCCTCCGGCTCGATTCTTCAGAACTTCCCCACCTCCCGACCGAGCCGATGCTCTTCTGCAGGCAGAAGGAGTGGTAATCCCTGTTCCTCTGCAGGAACAAGGTCACGGTTTTTACTCCAATCTGGTTGTGGTGCCAAAAAAGGACGGCTCTTTCCGTTCCGTTCTGGACCTAAAACTGCTCATCAAGCACATGAAAACCAGGCGGTTCCGGATGGAATCCCTCCGCTCCGTCATTGCCTCAATGTCTCAAGGAGATTTCCTAGCATCAATAGACATCAGGATGCTTATCTCCACGTGCCGATTGCTCCAGAGCACCAGCGTTTGCTACGATTCGTTATAGAAGACGAGCATCTTCAGTTCGTAGCCCTGCCCTTCGGTCTGGCGACAGCCCCACGGGTTTTCACCAAGGTCATGGCAGCAATGGTAGCAGTCCTGCACTCTCAGGGTCACTCTGTGATCCCTTACTTGGACGATCTACTTGTCAAGGCACCCTCTCAAGAGGCATGCCAACACAGCCTGAACGTTGCGCTGGAGACTCTCCAGAGTTTCGGGTGGATCATCAACTTTTCAAAGTTAATTCTGACCCCGACCCAATCGCTGACATATCTTGGCATGGAGTTTCATACTCTCTCAGCGATAGTGAAGCTTCCGCTGGACAAACAGCGTTCACTACAGACGGGGGTGCAGTCTCTCCTTCAAGGCCAGTCACACCCCTTAAGACGCCTCATGCACTTCCTAGCGAAGATGGTAGCAGCAATGGAGGCAGTCCCTTTCGCGCAGTTTCATCTGCGTCCACTGCAATGGGACATTCTCCGCCAATGGGATGGGAAGTTGACGTCCCTAGACAGGAACGTCTCCCTTTCTCAGACGGTCAAGGACTCTCTTCAGTGGTGGCTTCTTCCCACCTCATTGTCAAAAGGAAAGTCCTTCCTACCCCCATCCTGGGCGGTGGTCACGACAGACGCGAGTCTGTCAGGGTGGGGAGCAGTCTTTCTCCACCACAGGGCTCAGGGTACGTGGACTCAGCAAGTGTCCACCCTTCAGATCAATGTTCTGGAAATCTGGGCAGTGTATCTTGCCCTGCAAGCCTTCCAGCAGTGGCTGGAAGGCAAACAGATCCGAATTCAGTCGGACAACTCCACAGCGGTGGCATACATCAACCACCAAGGCGGAACACGCAGTCGGCAAGCCTCCCAGGCAGTCCGGCGGATTCTGATGTGGGTGGAAGACAGAGCATCCACCATATCCGCAGTTCACATCCCGGGCGTAGAAAACTGGGAAGCAGACTTCCTCAGTCGCCAGGGTATGGACGCAGGGGAATGGTCTCTTCACCCGGACGTGTTTCAGGAAATCTGTAGCCGCTGGGGGATGCCGGACGTCGACCTAATGGCGTCTCGGCATAACAACAAGGTTCCGATTTTCATGGCGCGGTCTCACGATCAAAGAGCTCTGGCGGCAGGCGCCTTAGTTCAGGATTGGTCGCAGTTCCAGCTACCCTATGTGTTTCCCCCTCTGGCACTGTTGCCCAGAGTGCTACGCAAGATCAGCTCCGATTGCCGCCGCGCCATCCTCGTCGCCCCAGACTGGCCGAGGAGGTCGTGGTACCCGGATCTGTGGCATCTCACGGTCGGCCAACCGTGGGCACTACCAGACCGGCCAGACTTACTGTCCCAAGGGCCGTTTTTCCATCTGAATTCTACGGCCCTGAACCTGACTGTGTGGCCATTGAGTCCTGGATCCTAGCGTCTTCAGGATTATCTCAAGACGTCATTGCCACCATGAGACGGGCTAGGAAGCCGACGTCTGCCAAGATCTACCACAGGACGTGGAAGATATTCTTATCTTAGTACTCTGCTCAGGGAGTGTCTCCCTGGCCATTTGCATTGCCTACTTTTCTTTCCTTCCTGCAATCTGGTTTGGAAAAAGGTTTGTCGCTCGGCTCCCTTAAAGGACAAGTCCCAGCGCTGTCTGTATTCTTTCAGAAGCGCCTAGCACGACGTCCTCAGGTACGCACGTTCCTGCAGGGGGTTTGTCACATTGTCCCTCCGTACAAGAGGCCGTTAGACCCATGGGATCTGAACAGGGTACTAATTGCTCTCCAGAAGCCGTCCCTCGAGCCTCTGAGGGATGTTTCACTTTCTCGACTTTCACAGAAAGTGGCCTTTCTGGTAGCGGTCACATCTCTTCAGAGAGTGTCCGAGCTAGCAGCGCGGTCAGCCAAAGCTCCCTTCCTGGTGTTTCACCAAGACAAGGTAGTGCTGCGCCCGATTCCGGAGTTTCTCCCTAAGGTGGTATCCCCCTTTCATCTCAATCAGGATATCTCCTTACCTTCCTTTTGTCCTCATCCAGTTCATCGATATGAAATGGATTTGCATTTGTTGGATCTGGTGAGAGCACTCAGAATCTACATTTCCGCTCGGATGCACTCTTTGTACCTGACTCTGGTCAGCGTAAAGGGTCGCAGGCTCCCAAATCCACCCTGGCTCGATGGATCAAGGAACCAATTCTTGAAGCCTACCGTTCTGCTGGGCTTCCGGTTCCCTCAGGGCTGAAGGCCCATTCTACCAGAGCCGTGGGTGCGTCCTGGGCATTACGGCACCAGGCTACGGCTCAGCAGGTGTGCCAGGCAGTTACCTGGTCGAGTCTGCACACTTTCACCAAGCATTATCAGGTGCATACCTACGCTTAGGCGGATGCCAGCCTAGGTAGAAGAGTCCTGCAGGCGGCGGTTGCCTCCATGTAGGGAAGGGCTGTTTTACGGCCCTAACTTGAGGTATTAATTTACCCACCCAGGGACTGCTTTTGGACGTCCCAATCGTCTGGGTCTCCCAATGTAGCGCCGAAGAAGAAGGGAATTTTGTTACTTACCGTAAATTCCTTTTCTTCTAGCTCCAATTGGGAGACCCAGCACCCGCCCTGTTTCCTTCGGGATTTTTGTTTTTTTCGGGTACACATGTTGTTCATGTTGAATGGTTTCAGTTCTCCGATGTTCCTTCGGATTGAATTTGTTTAACCAGTTATTGGCTTTCCTCCTTCTTGCTTTTGCACTAAAACTGAGGAGCCCGTGATCCCACGGGGGGTGTATATGCAGAAGGGGAGGGGCCTTACACTTTTTAGTGTAATACTTTGTGTGGCCTCCGGAGGCAGTAGCTATACACCCAATCGTCTGGGTCTCCCAATTGGAGCTAGAAGAAAAGGAATTTACGGTAAGTAACAAAATTCCCTTCTTTTGACCATGCGTTTTTCTATGCATTTTGTTAACACCAATGGGTGAAAAATGCAGGGAAAATGCAAAAAGAATTGACATGCTGCAGTTTTGTTGTCACCACAAAACTGCAGACAAAAAAAAAAAGCAACGTGCACACAGCAAATCTCAAATCTCATTGACTTTTCTGGGGAAGGAAAAGCATGCAGTTTGTAGTGACTAAAATTTCACCACAAACTGCACCAAAAACGCATTAAGGCTGCGACCGCACTTTGCGTTCTCCTACTTGCAGTTCAGAACGCACGTTTTGGCCTTAATTGATTTGACCAAAGTTGCCTTCTTCAGATATTTAGCGCTGAAAACGCATGCGTATTTACCGCATTTTTGATACGTTTTCTGCGCTTTTTGCATGCTTTTCCACCTGCGTTTTGATAGATGCGTTTTGAACATCATGACACTGCTAAATAAAGTTTAAATAGTCAAACTCAATGAAAAAATTGGAAAAAATAAAGAATTCTATATTTTTGCAAAATATAATGAAAATAGATTAATATAATGAAATTATAGCGGTAATATGATATTTAATGGAAAAAATGTAATAATTTATTAAAATTCTAAATTTTAATTGTCGGACTATGTGTGTGTGTAAAGGGACATATGAAATCATTATTTTGAAGTCAAAACGCATGTTTTCTGCACTGCAAAAGCAGGTAAAACGCAGGAATTTGCTTGATTGTTGGTTTTTGCCATTTCTCATTGACTTCAATGTTAGCAAAACGCTGTAGAAATGACAAAAACAATTGACATGCTGCTTCTTTGAACGCATGGTTTTTGCCACAAAATATGCAAATTTTTACTTGCGTTTTGAAACGCAAAGTGCGGTCGGGGAAAACAACTTTTTCCATTGGTTTTAATGGAAACGCATGCATTTTGGCATGAAAAAGGTGCTTCTGTAAACGCAACCAAAAAGCAATGGAACCGCAGGTGGAAGCGCAAAGTGTGGTCGCAGCCTTAGGCCATGTCCGCACGTTGCGTCGTCCTACTTGCAGTTCTAAACGCACGTTTTGGCTTTAATTGATTAAGCCAAAGTTGCCTTTTTCTTAAAATTAGCGCTAAAAACGCATGCGTATTTACCACGTATTTGATGCGTTTTTAGCGCTTTTTCCCTTGCGTTTTGACAGATGCGTTTTGAACATCAAGACACTGATTAATAAAGTTTAAAAAGTCAATCAGAAGGAGAAAAGAGAAAAAAAGGAAAAAATATATAAATTTAGAATTCTTAAAGAAAATAGTTAATTTCATGAAATTATAGCTGTAATATAATATTTTTGACAAAAATTTAAAAATAAACATAATTTTCTTTGATTTAATTGTCGGACTATGTGTATGTGTAAAGGAACATATTATTCCATTATTTTATTGTCTGAAGAGCATGCGTTTTTGTAATCAAAAACGCAGTGTTTCTGCAGCTAAAAAGCAGGTAAAACGCTGGAATTTTGATGTTTGTTGCTTTTTGCTACTTCTCATTGACTTCAATGTTAGCAAAACGCTGCAGAAATGGCAAAAACAATTGACATGCTGCTTCTTTGAACGCATGTTTTTTACCACAATTTATGCAAATTAAACGCTTCGTTTGAAAATGAATAGTGCGCACAGAATTTTGACATTTTCCATAGACTATTATGGAAACGCAAAACGCATGCCTTTTGGCATGAAAACGCTGCTGCTCAAAACACAGGTGAAAACGCAACGTGCGGACATAGCCTAAAAATTGCAGTGTGCCCATGGGGCCTAACATTATCTGTGCTGTCAGCTATTCTTGATGTCTCTATCTATAGGTCAATATCACTTTACAGTCACCAACAAAATGGCTTCACATTATGATCCTAAAGGCCACCCTCCCTTAAGGGCTCGTGCGCACGTTGCGTAATATCATGCATTTACGCTGCGTTGAGCACTGCAGCGTAAATGCATGCATCCTGCGTCCCCTGCACAATCTATGAAGATTGTGCATAATCTGTGCTCACGTTGCTTTTTTGAACGCAGCGATTTGGATGCTAAAATTTTGACCCAAATCCGTGCGTTCAAAAATGCAGCATGTCAATTATTTGTGCGTTTTGGATGCAGCTCCCACTCTGTCTATGGTGGGGGCAGCATCCATAGCGCATGAAATCGGCATCTATTCTGCAGATACAGTGCATCCATTACGCAGTGTTTCTGCAGTGATTTGAAGCGCACATGCGCTGTCAAATCGCTGCAGAAATTTCAGCATGTACGTGCCTACGAGCCTTTATCCTTTTGCAAATGCCCAGATGTTTAGGAGAGTTATGATTTCTGACACATGAGAGCAGATCCAGCTCACATTAACTGCAGTTATAATACGAGACGGCAGTACACTAGGTTGTCATGGCAAATTTCTGCAGCTGCTCCCCATAGTTTTTAAAAGTGGAAAATATAAAAAAAAATATGTTTCATATTTTACTCCATTAAATAAATGCTGATATTAAAAAAAATAAAAGTTAATACTTTACATATTTTTGAATTGTTGAAAACATTTTTTTTGGGGGATGATTCCTTCCCTTTAAAGGCAAAATATTTTGTACTCCGAAATTTTACCATGAAAGTCTTCCACCAAGTCCATAAAATCAAGCCCTCACTAAGGTCCGTCATTTTGCAGCAGAAATAGTTTCCACATTGCAGACAGGAGAAAGGCGCTGTAAAAATGACGTTGCCTCTTCGAATTTAAAATCTGCGCGCTCCCAAATCCTAATGGCCCCATCCATTCTGAGCCACAATATGCTTAAACCGGCATTAATGTAGCAGGGAGAGCTCACTTATCAATTTACTTGGTGTGTGCCACCAGAAGCTCAAGCTTGGCACAATGTTTTGGGTACTGAAAGGCTGTGTGCGCACGTTGCATTCTATTCCGCAGCGTGTAAGTCACTGCGTGTGCGTCTCAGAACGCAGCCGAAAAAGCTGCGTTCTGAGACGCATTCAGCAGAACGCAATGTGCAAACATTCCTGGAGAGAATTCATGTGTTCTAGATGCTTGCTCTGCCATAGATAGAGTGGGAAAAGCATCCAGAACGCACATTTTTGACAGTGCAGTCCCACTCGGCTCTGCAGCATCCCCATAGACTTGCAGTAGAGCGGGACCGCATTGTCAAAAAGAGCATGGCTGGCTGCGAGACAGTGCCGCACGATCAGAATGAACTCGGATGAACTTCACCCAACATCATTGTGATCGCGAGGCTCTGTGCGTGTGCTGCGGCTTGATTTGTGGTTACTTGTGAAGGACTCACCTGTGATCGCAAATCCCCTGAGTGACTGCAGTGAGCCGCGCGATCAGCTGTGCTTTCACTCAGGTTATTCGCGGGCACAGCTGCAGACCTCCACCTGAGGGCGGTAGCCGCCAGTAACCTCAGTGACAGCACAGCTGATCGCGCGACTCACTTCAGTTGCTGCATGGAGCTCACAGGAGCAGCGGTGTTCTACTGCCGCTCCCGTCAGCTTCTAATGTAGCAGAGCTGAAAGCGTTGTGGGATCTTGCGTGGATTACGTCGGACCTGGAGGTGTTTTTGAGGGGTTAATAAAGTGGTGAAAGAGGGTGTTTTTTTGTCTTTCATTACAAATAAAGGATGTTTTGGATGTGTGTGTTTATTTTCTTTAACTTACAGGTTAATCATGGAAGGTATCTCGGGGATACGCCTGCCATGATTGACCTGGGACTTAGTGGCAGCTATGGGCTGCCATTAACTCCTTATTACCCCGTTTGCCACCGCATCAGGGCAATTCGGGATGAGCCGGGTAGAGTCCTGGGACTGTCGCATCTAATGGATGCGGCAATTCCGGGCGGCTGCTGGCTGATATTGTTAGGCTGGGGGGCTCCCCATAACATGGAGCTCCCCATCCTGAGAATACCAGCCTTCAGCCGTGTGGCTTTACCCTGGTTGGTATCCAAATTGGGGGGACTACACGTCGTTTTTTTTTTAATTATTTATTTATTTTTTTACTGCTCGAATAGACACGCCCACCGGCGGCTGTGATTTTTGCAGTGAAACAGCTGTCACTCAGCATGGGGGCGTGTCTGACTGCAACCAATCATAGGCGCCGGTGGGCAGGGGAAGCAGGGTATACGAGATGGATTAATGAGTGGCCGGCATTTTCAAAAGAGGAGAAGCCGCCACAGTGTGAACGCCGTGCAGCGCCGCGCCGGTGATCGAGGATCAGTGAGTATGAGAGAGGGGGTGGGAAGGAGAGACCGATATCGACAGAGAAAGAGACCGACATTGACAGAGATAGACAGCGACCGAAAGACCTGTGTTTGTTATGTCAAAAAAACATGCGAATCGCAATAAAAATGTACTGTTTAACAGTTGGGCAGCGTTTTTCTACAACTCATTGATTTCAATTGGTGTAGAACGCTGCCAAAACGGACAAAAGAATTGACATGCTGCTTTTCTAAACGCAGAGATTTTGTCAAATTTTTGACAATCAAAATGCTGCGTTTCAAAAAGCATTGTGCGCACAGATTTTGCATGATTCTCATAAACTTTGCTGGGGAAGTACAACGCATGAATTTTGTCAATGACACAGTGCAGTTGTAAACGCAGCCAAAACGCAGAAAAATACGCAACGTGCGCACATGGCCAAAAGGTAGATTTGTAATTTTCATTGTAATACCAGCTGGGAGCTGGAAAATACTTGTGGATTAAAAACAGTAAGGCTATGTGTCCACGGTAGAATGTACCTGCGGATTTTTCTGCCTGAAAATCCGCGACTTTCGCGGCAAATCCGCACCCGCGGATTTGCCGCGGATTTTGATGCGGATTTTTTTTTTTTTTTTTTCCCCATTCAAAACCAAAAATCCGCACCAAATCTGCACCAAACAATTGACATGCTGCAGATTTTTCCGGATCAAAATCCGCGGCAAATCTGCAGCGGAAAAATCCGCAGCATGGACACAGCATTTCCAAAATGCCATTGAAATGGCTTGGAAGTGCCGCTGCTGCAGATTTTCGGGAAATCCGCGGCAAATCCGCGGCAAAATCCGCGGTAAATCCGCAGCGTGGGCACATAGCCTTACAATGGTAATTCAGAGGGGTGTAATTTCCAAAATGGGGTTGCTTGTTGTGGGTTTCTGATGTATTGACTGCTCAAATGTGACATTGCAACCTCAAAGCATTCCATGTTGCCCACCAACAGTCAAATAGAACTCCGTCCCTTACGAGCCCTATGGTGTGCTCAAACAGTAGTTTCCATTACTTTATTTCTAAAATGTTCTAAATCTTGGGAGTTCTCATTTCTATACACTTTCGCCATGGGAATGTTAAGAGTGTTAGTTCTCCTGCCTTCCCCGGTGACTATTCTAATCACTTCCCTATCACTTTTTACCTATTTCTCCTTTCCTCCCTTCCTACCATTCCTTGTAGATAGATACAGAAAATACAACTCCAAAGTCTGTTTACGCTTAAAGGGAAAACTCAATAAAAATTAGTGGAAAACAAAAAGTAGTTTCCAACTACTCCGGGTAATGCATACACAGGAGATATTGCACCACAAGTATTGGGGTACAATTTCTCCTGTCACCCTTTTAAAAATGAAAATGTTTGACTAAAGTAACTTTTTAGTAAACAAAAACAAAGAGTAATTTTAATTTTTTTTTCTCCAGTTTCCTTTAATTCCTGTGAAGTATTTGATGGGTTAATAAACTTTCGAATGTGGTTTTGAATAACTTGAATGGTGTTGTTTTTTAACCTCTTCATGACCAAGGATGTACTGGTGTCGTACTCCCTGCACATGTCTGCTGAGCTGATCCATCCACGCCTTTTAACCCCTTAGGCTATGTGCCCACGGGAGCTTGTTTGTGCGGATTTTGCTGCGGAAAACCTGCTGATTTTTCTGGATTTTTCAGATAAATCCGCAGGTTTTAGCATGTACAGTCACTCCCCATGTTATCCTATGGGACATGGGGAGTGCTGTGTCCACGCTGCGGAAAGTGCGGCTGCCGTACATGCTGCGGATGTTCGCATCCGCAGGTATAATTGCATGTCAATTATTCCTGCGGATTTACCTGCGGATGTCCCGGCCCTCCGCTATGGAGATAGAGGCCGGGACCTCCGCAGGTAATTCGCATGAATATCCGCATGTTTCCCGTAGCTATTCCGCTGTAATCTCGCAGCTAAAAATAGCTGCGGACGCCGGCGGGCAGCTGCGGGAAACATGCGCTCGTACCTGCGGATACATCCGCAGGTACGAGCGCCCGTGGGCACATAGCCTTAGGGTGTGTGCCCATGATCAGGACTCACTGCGTCCTGGACACAGCGGGTCCTGACCTGCAGGGCCGCGAGTCTCCTCCGCAGGAGAACGCAGGAGACTGCATCTGCACGTACCCACAATCAGGGTTCAGTGCGCTGCGGTCTCTCACTTGTGTTCTCCTTATGGAGGGTGCAGGCAATTCCAAAGAAAACAATTGACATGCTGCGGTCTGGAAAGCTGCACCGCAGGTCAGTGTTTGCTGTGGAAAAAACAAGCACAGTGGGCACGGGATTTCTAGAAATGTCATCCACTGTGCTTGTACTGTACAACACAGCGTTTTGGACACAGCAAAAACACACTACATCCAAAATGCTGCAAACACCGATTGTGGGCATGCATCATTAGATCGCGCTTTGGCGTGGATCACACCTTTCTCCGCTGCCATCGGCAGCCCCATGATGCAGTCACGAGCCCCACGGTATTGCCATGACAGCATGGGGGTCAGATGATTACCCCTGTCGCTGCTATAACTCATTTCTTGTGAATGCTGACAGAGCGCCGGTATTTACAAGACCACAACATTTTTGGTGATCGGACAGTGTAGCCATAAAGTACCCTAGGGGGATTAGTAAAATCAATTAAAAAAAGTTAAAGTTTTAAAAAATATAAAAAAACCTAAAAGTTCAAATCACCATCTTCTGCCCCATTGAAAATAAAACAATAGTAATAAAAAAACATATTTGGTATCGCCGCTTTCAGAAATGCCCGATCTATCAAAATATAAAATCAATTAATCTGATCAGTAAATGTAGCGTAGCTAGAAAAAAAATTCCAAACACTAAAATTAAGTTTTTTTGGTTGCTGCAACATTCCATTAAAATGCAATAACAGGCGATCAAAACTTCACATAATGGACATTTTTTTTTCTGTTTCCCTGAGTGCTTTCCATAAACTGTTCTACTTTAGAATTCATTGAGTATAGTCCTATACCGCCAGCACCTTCCATTAGTGCAGACCATATATTTTATCGGCAAAACGTCGTATCTACTCAAAAATTGTATAATTTAAAAACACCAGCTCAAGACAAAAAAAATAAGTCATCACTGAGCCCCAGATCCCTAAACATAGGAACGTTGTGGGTCTCAGAAAATGGCGAAAAAAGCTGTACTCTTTTTTTTTTTGACAAACTTCTGTTTGTTTTTTTTTCACCACTTAGCTAAAAGTAAAACTATACATGTTTGGTATCTAGAAACTCGTTTCGATCTGGAAAATCATAATCCCAGGTCAGTTTTTCAAAATAGTGAACATGGTAAATAAACCCCCTAAAACAATTGAGCAATTGTAGTTTTTTTGCAATTTCACCGCACTTGGAATTTTTTTCCCGTTTTCCAGTACAATATGGGGCAGAATAAATTGTGTCATTCAAATCTATAGCTCGTCCCACAAAAAACAAGCCATCATTTGGCTATATTGATGGAAATATATAAAAGGTATGGCTCTCGGAAGAAGGGGAGGTAAAAAACAAAATTGCCCGGGGGGGAAGGAGTTAAATTGTGGTCTTGTTTGTGGGTTCTCTGGAATATAGGCCCCGTAGCCATGTAATAATAGTGTCAATAATAGTGAAGTGGTCTGTTGTGAATAAAAATGGTTTGTAAATTTTATTGGAAAAAGTGAAAAATAGCTGTTGAACGTTTAAACCTTCTAACAACTAAAAAAGTTGGTTTCAGAAATGATGCTGATGTAAAGTACCGTAGATATGTAGAAAATGATATTAACTTTTTTTTTATTCTTTCTTTTATGTCATTCACACTTAGGGTGCTGAGGCGTAGTGCCCGTATTGCTGCTCTACCAAAACCTAAATATACTTATGAGGCAAATTATCCAAATCACCTATTTCGACTTAGAAGAGGTAAGATGTACAAGTATGTTTGTCCGTTGTAGACAGTACACAGATACCCCTTATGTGGTGCACTCCAAGCTCGGAAGGGAAAAATCACTAATAATAGATTGCAGATACCGTGTCACTGTTATGTGCATAGTATCGCACACGTGGAAAATATTAAAGGGAACCAAACATCAGCATTTTCCTATATAAGGTGCAACCAGTGCAGTACTGGCACTATCAGGCACAGTGTGTACATACCATCAGGGTGCAGCTCGGATGTTTAGGCTGTGAAATTCAACATTATAAAGTTTGAAAATTCATGCGCTTTTTGATTGACGTGTGCACCTCTGCTGCTAATATCAGGGCGGGTTATACACGTGTATCCCCGCCCCCCCCGCCACCTGTTCCTCCCTCTCACTGGCCGTATGCAAATTTATATTCTTCAGTTACACGGCGTCGGAGTTTCTGAAGCCCACAGTATTATGGTGCATGAGAGGGCGGCGCATGCGCCCTTGCTTCTTCAGATCTGTTGTGTCCGCGGGAGCGCGCGGTCACAACAGGACTGGAGAACAGCTGATCTTACCGATTAGCTGCAGCAGACGATCTCGTAGGAGATGTCTGCTGCAGCTAATCAGGGTAAGATCAGCTGTTCTCCAGTCCTGTTGTGACCGCGCGCTCCCGCAGTCACAACAGATCTGAAGAAGCGAGGGCGCATGCGTCGCCCTCTCATGCACCATAATACTGTGGGCTTCAGAAACACGACGCCGGAGATGAGCGCTATGCGCAGGCGCTAACTCCGACGCCGTGTAACTGAAGATTACAAATTTACATACGGCCAGTGAGAGGGAGGAACAGGCGGCGGGGGGGCGGGGATAAACGTGCATAACCCGCCCTGATATTAGCAGAGAGGTGCACACGTCAATCAAAAAGTGCATGAATTTTCAAACTTTATAAAGTTGGATTTCACTGCCTAAACACCCGAGCTGCCCCCTGATGGTATGTACACACTGTGCCTGATGGTGCCAGTACTGCACTGGCTGCACCTTATATAGGGAAATGCTGATGTTTGGTTCCCTTTAAAGAGGGTCTATCTCAATTCTACTGCACCTGACCCTCTCGTTTCTTGTACAGGCTAGAGGCCTTAGCTGTGCAGTCTCTAAAGGCCCTGGCGCAGACTGAAACAACCTTAACTGGATAATCAACAAACAAACAGAAATCAGAGTATATTGTATCAAATAGTTTTTATCTTACAAAATATTTTTTTAAAACATTTATTTAATCCAAATAGCTAAAAAACATCAAAAAAATCAAGAAAAACATCACTTGAAAAACACAGACACAGAGGGGATTTCTGACCATAAATTATTGGTGAGAGGAGTAAAGGAAAATTATACTCAATTCATGAAAAAATACCAAGAATTTATACAATCAGAGCAACACCTCACCCATCTCACCGATATTAAAAAACAATGCACTAATAAATAGATTGCATTTATAAATATGCAAGGTATAAATGTATAAGGGCCCCTGTATAAAAATATTCAGTCGCAAAAAAAATGTGTTCGTTCGGCGGTTCGTTCGGCGTCACAGCAGTGTCACTAAGTGGCCGCCCAATCAAAGCAGAGGGGCGGAGATGAGCAGGACATAACATCCCGCCCACCGTCTTCCTCATTGCGGGCGGCCGCAGGTAAGGTGAGGTTCCTCGTTGCTGCGGTGTCACACATAGCGATGTGTGCTGCCGCAGGAACGACGAATAACATCGGACCTGCAGCAGCAACGATAATTGGGAATAGGGGGGCATGTCACCGATGAGCGATTTTGAACGTTTTTGCGACAATTCAAAATCGCTTATAGGTGTCACACACAACGACATTGCTAAAGCGGCCGGATGTGCGTCACAAATTCCGTGACCCCAACGAGATCGCTTTAGCGATGTCGTAGCATGTAAAGCGGCCTTAGGATGACCACTTGGACCTTTTTCTTCCTTAGGCTGGAGTCACACTTGCGTTCGATAAATAGGTCCGATTCTCATGCCTGAAAGTAGGATGAGCTCTATCCGAGTGTTGATCCGTCTGCAATACGAGTCTGTGATTTTTCTCATGATAGTAGTCCGTAAGCAATCCGTATTCAATCCGTATGTGATACGTTTTTTTCTCAGCAGCTATTAGTCATTACAGTCATGTACACGAGCATTTACAGTGTTATGTGCTACATGATAGATTGTATTTAGAAAAATGGATGTCACTAGGATGGTCCGTGTGACATCCGTTTTTTTATCGCACCCATAGACCTGCATTGGAGAGTCTCGCTCGAGAAACTCTAAAAATCGCAGCAAGCTGCAATTATTTTCTCAGTCCGATTTGAGCTGAGAAAAAAAAGCAGATCGGAGCAGCCTCATTGATTAACATTAGTTCGAGTGCAATGCGAGATTTTCTCACATTGCACTCGTGCGAGTCAATCGCAAGTGTGAAACCGGCCTAAGGCTGTCTTCACACACGGCATCTTTTTTCTGATTGCATCTTGACTGCATCTTTTTTCCCTGTGGTTTCAGAAAATGCAGCTTGTGGCCCAAAAAAAGTACGTTTTTGACGTCTTTTTACCGTGTTTTTGTTAATGCATTTTTTAAAGTAGAAACAAAGATAGGATTGGATAATAGATAGATAGCTAGAATATATAGAGAATTAGAGAGATAGATGGATGGATGGATAGATAGAGAGATAGATAGATAGATAGATAGATAGAATTGATAGTGAATTAGATAGATGGATGGATGATAGATAGATAGACAGATAGATAGATAGATAGATAGATGGATAGATGGATACATGGACAGATGGATAGATGGATAGATGGATAGATAGATGGATGGATGGATGGATGGATGAATGGATGGATACATGGACAGATGGATAGATGGATAGATGGATGGATGGATGGATGGATAGATGGATACATGGACAGATGGATAGATGGATAGATGGATGGATGGATGGATGGATAGATGGATGGACAGATAGATAGATGGATGGATGGATGGATGGATGGATAGGTGGATGGACAGATAGATAGATAGATAGCTAGAACAGATAGAATAGATAATAAGAAAGAACAGATAGAATAGATAGAAATAAATAACAGAATAGCTTGATAGAGAGGGATGGCCAGCTGTTTTTTTTTTTTAGTTTTTTTGTTAAATTTTTTTTGTTGTTTTCTAGAGTACCCTTCATTTTTCATATCCAGCACAGGATAGGCGGCAGTTGCAGGCTGCAACCATCAGCTGTCTGCTAAACCTTGGCTGGTCATGAAAAATACAGGGGATCCCACACTTTTTTTAAAAAATGATTTGATTTATTGAAAAAAAAATAAATCTTGCATCTTGCCGAAACGAACGTCCGTCGGGTGGGCGCCATTCCCCGGTTCTTTGTGCGACATACATTGTGAACTAAATGTAATATTACCCTCCTGGGCTAACTGGGTATTGGGGTCTGTGCACCCATATTGAATGTTGTCTCTCTTTTCCCACTTGATTATTAATATTAATAAAAATAAAAATTTCATGATAAGATGTCTCATCGCTCTTTTTTCTTTGTGGTTGCACTAACTTGAACTGGGCCAAATAGATGTATAACGTAAAACTTCCCATTTATTGACTCCGTTAAAATCACTAGGGGGTTAGGCATGAGAACATCAAATTATTAGGGAAGGACAAAAATCAATGCAATTCAGCCTGGGCCGTAACCAAGGTATAAGATATACCTCTATTTCGCCCACTTCTTTCAGCATTGGAATCAACTTGTCTTATATTTTTTTTGCCCCACAAAAAAGCACTAGGGCTTATTTTTGGAGGTGGTCTTATTTTTGGAGAAACACGGTTGGGGGGTACGTTAACGCCCCAAAAAAGCAGACCCCCCCCACTTCCCAGGAGACTCATATTACCAGACCGGACGTCTGAGTGGCTCCCAGGTCCTCCTGTGATCTCTGGTGGAAGCTGCACGCTGTCCTCCCCTGCTGCTGGCTGACACACACACACACACACAGCAGATCGCAGACACAGCAGATCGCAGACACACTAATCAGATCGCAGACACACACAGCTGGTCACACACAGAGCCGATCGCGTACACACAGCCGATCGCGTACACACATAGCCGATCGCGTACACACACAGCCGATCGCGTATACACACAGCCGATCGCGCACACACACAGCCGATCGCGTACACACACAGCCGATCGCGCACACACACAGCCGATCGCGCACACACACAGCAGATCGCACACATCACATCCAGCGCAACCGGGAGGGAGTCACGTGTCCTGCCGCAGGTCCTGTTCTGCAGGTCCTTGCGCTCCACCGCACTGCCTTTCAGGATTCTGCCGGCGAGAAGAGATCGGTGTCGCTGAATGTGGTGAGTATATATGCGATCCAATGTGTGTGTGATCTGATGTTTGTGTATGTGATTTGATGTTTGTGTGTGATCCGATGTTTGTGTGTGTGATCCTATGTCTGTGTGTGAGATCGGATGTTTGTGTGTGAGATCTGGTTTGTCTGTGAGATCTGATTGTGTGTGTGAGATATGAATGTGTGCGGGTGTGCGATCACTGCAGGTCATCTGCTTGGCGTCTGGGGAGTATGATTATGGCGTGCCCGCTGTCTATAATGAAGTGTCCTGCAGTATCTTTTTTAGCTGCACGGACACTTCATTATTGATCAGTGACTAGGGCTGATTTCTTCAGCGCTCTATTGGGAGACCCAGACGATTGGGGTATAGCTACTGCCTCCGGAGGCCACACAAAGCACTACACCAAAAAGTGCAAGGCCCCTCCCCTTCTGGCTATACCCCCCCGTGGTATCACGGGTTCTCCAGTTTTCAAGCTTTGTGCGAAGGAGGTCAGACATCCATACATAGCTCCACAGATTTTAGTCAGCAGTAGCTGCTGACTATTTCGGATGGAAGAAAAGAGGGCCCATATAGGGCCCCCAGCATGCTCCCGTCTCACCCGTGGATGGTGTTGTACGGTTGAGGTACCTATTGCTGGTACAGAGGCTGGAGCCCCACATGCTGCTTTCCTTCCACATCCCCTTGTAGGGCTCTGTGGAAGTGGGATCCTGCCGGCCTCTAAGCTCTGACGCCGGGCTCCATCCACAGACCCAGTTGAACCTGATGGATATGGAGCAGGAGTACAATCAGGGACAAGGCCCTGCATCATACAGGTACTCTGTGTCCCCGGCAGGCACAGACACACTCCGGGCTGGCTGGGTGTTGTAGTGCGCCGGGGACCGTAACGTTGGAGTTAGTGTTCCTACAGTTTACTGGGGGACTTTGTGTTGTGGGAACGCAGCGCCGACCCCCACTGGACCGGGCGGCGCTGCTGTGACTTGTGGTGCGCCGGGGACACGCCGACCGCGCTTTTACGGCGGCGGCGTTTATAACTTTAGTCCCCGGCTTTTTGCGGCCTAGCTCCGCTTCGTTCCCGCCCCCACCCTGTCAATCAGGGTAGGGGAGAGACGCTGTTTCGCAGCAGCGACGAGGGCTGGAGCCTGATTTACATGCTCCAGCCCTCTCACTAGGCACAGAGGGAAGCAGGCTTCCCGCTCTTAGCCAGGAACGCCCAGGGCCCGCCCCCCCTCCTCTCCCAGGACGCCGGCAGCCATTACATGCAGTCTGGCTGGAGGAAGGACGCAAGGCTCTGGGAGACCTGGACTAGGGGGCTTTTGGCGACCACACACCCGCTCTTAAGCGGGCGGTAAGCGGCATTTCAGCTGGCCCCTCTAGTGCCTCAGTGTGTATTGGTGTACTGTGTCACCAGATATATATATTTATTTATTTCTTGCACTGTGAGGTCGCTTCCTGGCTGGATACCCAGATCGCTCTGAGGAAGCAGCAACATGTCATCCACAAAACGCAAGGCTGCCAAGGCTAGGGCTGTGTACACTGCGTGTGCTGCATGTGGGGCTGCTCTACCAGCAGGCTCCGATGACCCCCATTGTGTGCAATGCTCCGATCCGGTGCTGCTTCGCCAGCCGGAGTCCGGAGAGGTAGTGACCCAGGCTGAGACGCTTGTAAGTTCTGCCCCGGCGCCAGGGACAGACTTTGCAGTTTTTGCTGATAGAATGTCTGTGACTATGACAAAAATCCTTGAAACTTTGCAATCCATGTCTGGGGCTCAGTCTTTGGACTCGGCGAGGTCTCTGTCCTCTGGCCCCCCTCAGCTGGATCCAATCCAGACTACAAGGGGGTCCCCGGCTTCACAAGCTGAGGATTATGACTCAGATGATAGCCCCAGCCACCCTAAGCGAGCTCGCTGGGAAAGACCCTCAACGTCATCACACTGCTCAGGGTCTCAGCGCAATCAGTCTCCCTGTGAGGTGTCTGAAGAGAGTGATCAGGAATCCACTCCTGGAACCCCTCTCAACCTGGATACCCCTGATGGGGACGCCATGGTAAACGACCTCATCTCAGCCATCAATAGGCTGTTAGATATTTCTCCCCCAGCCCCTTCAGCAGAAGAGGCAGCTGCAGAGCAGGAGAAGTTTCGTTTCCTCTATCCCAAGCGTAAATTGAGTGCTTTGTTGGATCACTCTGACTTCAGAGAATCAATCCAGAAACACGACGCTCACCCAGAAAGACGTTTCTCTAAACGTTCTAGGGATACACGTTATCCTTTCCCCCCTGATGTGGTCAAGCGCTGGACCCAGTGTCCAAAGGTAGACCCCCCGATTTCCAAACTTGCAGCTAGATCCATAGTTGCAGTGGAGGATGGCGCTTCACTTAAAGATGCCAATGACAGACAGATGGACCTTTGGTTAAAATCTGTCTATGAAGCTATCGGCGCGTCGTTTGCTCCGGCATTCGCAGCCGTATGGGCTCTCCAGGCTATTTCAGCTGGTTTAGCAAAAGTGGATGCTATCATACATCCAGCAGTGCCACAAGTGGCGTCCCTTACCTCGCAGATGTCTGCGTTTGCGTCTTACGCTATCAATGCGGTCCTAGAATCTACCAGCCGCACCTCAATGGCGTCCGCCAATTCGGTAGTTTTGCGCAGAGCCTTGTGGTTAAGGGACTGGAAGGCAGATGCTGGTTCCAAAAAATGTTTAACCAGCTTGCCTTTATCTAGAGATAGACTGTTTGGCGAGCCATTGGCTGACATCATTAAGCAGTCCAAGGGTAAAGACTCTTCTTTACCCCAGCCCAGAACAAGCAAACCTCAGCAGAAAAAGTGGCAGCAGAGGTTTCAGTCCTTTCGAGGTTCGGGCAAGACACCATTTACCTCGTCCAAAGGGTCTCAGAGGACGCAAAGAAACTCAGATTCCTGGCGGGCTCACGCACGCCCCAAGAAAGCAAATGGAGGAACCGCTTCCAAAGCGGCTACCTCATGACTTCCAGCCCCCTCCCGCCGAATCTCCGGTCGGGGGCAGGCTCTCCCGCTTTTGCGACATTTGGCTGTCACAGGTCAAGGACCGGTGGGTGACAGACATTTTGTCTCGCGGGTACAGAATCGAGTTCAGTTCTCGTCCTCCAGCCCGATTCTTCAGAACCTCCCCACATCCAGACCGAGCAGATGCTCTGCGGCAGGCGGTGGACTCCCAAAGAGCGGAAGGAGTAGTGATCCCTGTCCCTCCTCAGGAACAGGGTCGAGGGTTTTACTCCAATCTCTTTGTGGTTCCAAAAAAGGACGGCTCATTCCGTCCTGTTCTGGACCTAAAACTGCTCAACAAACATGTGCACGCCAGGCGGTTCCGGATGGAAACCCTACGATCTGTCATTGCCTCAATGTCTCGAGGAGACTTCCTTGCCTCAATAGACATCAAAGATGCTTATCTCCACGTGCCAATTGCTACAGAACATCAACGTTTTCTACGTTTTGTGATAGGAGACGACCATCTTCAGTTCGTAGCTCTGCCATTCGGTCTGGCGACAGCCCCACGGGTCTTCACCAAGGTCATGGCGGCAGTGGTAGCAGTCTTGCACTCTCAGGGACACTCGGTGATCCCTTACCTAGACGATCTACTGGTCAAGGCACCCTCTCAAGAGACATGCCAACTCAGCCTGAATGCTAGACGGCCAAGGACTCGCTACAATGGTGGCTCCTTCCCACCTCATTGTCTCAGGGAAGATCCTTCCTGCCCCCATCCTGGGCAGTGGTCACGACAGATGCGAGTCTGTCAGGGTGGGGAGCAGTTTTTCTCCACCACAGGACTCAGGGAACGTGGACTCCGCAGGAGTCCACCCTTCAGATCAATGTTCTGGAAATCAGGGCAGTGTATCTTGCCCTACTAGCCTTCCAACAGTGGCTGGAAGGAAAGCAGATCCGAATCCAGTCGGACAACTCCACAGCGGTGGCATACATCAACCACCAAGGAGGGACGCGCAGTCGGCAAGCCTTCCAAGAAGTCCGGCGCATTCTAATGTGGGTGGAAGACACAGCATCCACCATATCCGCGGTTCACATCCCAGGCGTCGAAAACTGGGAAGCAGACTTCCTCAGTCGCCAGGGCATGGACGCAGGGGAATGGTCCCTTCACCCGGACGCGTTTCAGGAAATCTGTCGCCGCTGGGGAGTGCCGGACGTCGACCTAATGGCGTCCCGGCACAACAACAAGGTCCCGGCATTTATGGCGAGGTCGCGCGATCAAAGAGCTCTGGCGGCAGACGCCTTAGTACAAGATTGGTCGCAGTTCCGGCTCCCATACGTATTCCCGCCTCTGGCACTCTTGCCCAGAGTCTTACGCAAGATCAGATCCGATTGCAGCCGCGTCATACTCGTCGCCCCAGACTGGCCGAGGAGATCGTGGTATCCGGATCTGTGGCATCTCACGGTCGGCCGACCGTGGTCACTTCCAGACCGACCAGACTTACTGTCCCAAGGGCCGTTTTTCCATCAGAATTCTGCGGCCCTGAACCTGACTGTGTGGCCATTGAGTCCTGGATCCTAGCGTCTGCAGGATTATCCCAAGGAGTTGTAGCCACAATGAGACAGGCTAGAAAGTCGACGTCTGCTAAGATCTACCACAGAACGTGGAAGATTTTCTTATCCTGGTGTTCCGCTCAGGGAGTGTCTCCCTGGCCATTTGCATTGCCCACTTTTCTTTCTTTCCTGCAATCGGGGTTAGAAAAGGGCTTGTCGCTCAGCTCCCTTAAAGGGCAAGTATCGGCACTATCCGTGTTTTTTCAGAAGCGTCTAGCACGTCTTCCTAAGGTGCGCACGTTCCTGCAGGGGGTCTGTCATATTGTGCCCCCGTACAGGCGGCCGTTAGATCCATGGGATCTGAACAGGGTACTAGTTGCTCTCCAGAAGCCGCCTTTCGAGCCTCTGAAGGAAGTTTCCTTTTCTCGCCTGTCACAGAAAGTGGCGTTTCTTGTTGCGATCACATCGCTTCGGCGAGTGTCGGAGCTGGCAGCTCTGTCATCCAAGGCTCCCTTCCTGGTGTTCCACCAGGACAAGGTAGTGCTGCGCCCCATTCCGGAGTTTCTCCCTAAGGTCGTCTCCTCGTTTCATCTTAATCAGGATATATCCTTGCCTTCCTTTTGTCCTCATCCGGTTCACCGGTATGAAAAGGACTTACGTTTGCTGGATCTGGTGAGAGCACTCAGAATCTACATTTCCCGCACGGCGCCCATGCGCCGTTCCGATGCACTTTTTGTCCTTGTCGCTGGTCCGCGCAAGGGGTTGCAGGCTTCTAAAGCCACCCTGGCTCGATGGATCAAAGAACCAATTCTAGAGGCCTACCGTTCTGCGGGGCTTCCGGTTCCTTCAGGGCTAAAAGCCCACTCAACCAGAGCCGTGGGTGCGTCCTGGGCATTACGACACCAGGCTTCGGCTCAACAAGTGTGCCAGGCAGCTACCTGGTCGAGTCTGCACACTTTCACCAAGCATTATCAGGTGCATACCTATGCTTCGGCGGATGCCAGCTTAGGTAGAAGAGTCCTGCAGGCGGCAGTGACACCCCCGTAGGGGAGGGCTGTTTTGCAGCTCTAACATGAGGTATTTCTTTACCCACCCAGGGACAGCTTTTGGACGTCCCAATCGTCTGGGTCTCCCAATAGAGCGCTGAAGAAGAAGGGAATTTTGTTACTTACCGTAAATTCCTTTTCTTCTAGCTCTTATTGGGAGACCCAGCACCCGCCCTGTTGTCCTTCGGGATTTTTTTGTTGTTTGCGGGTACACATGTTGTTCATGTTGAACGGTTTTTCAGTTCTCCGATGTTACTCGGAGTTAATTTGTTTAAACCAGTTATTGGCTTTCCTCCTTCTTGCTTTGGCACTAAAACTGGAGAACCCGTGATACCACGGGGGGGTATAGCCAGAAGGGGAGGGGCCTTGCACTTTTTGGTGTAGTGCTTTGTGTGGCCTCCGGAGGCAGTAGCTATACCCCAATCGTCTGGGTCTCCCAATAAGAGCTAGAAGAAAAGGAATTTACGGTAAGTAACAAAATTCCCTTCTTTCAGGGGAGGGCTTATATTTAAACTTTGCTCCGAAAATGCTGAAAATCCCTGCTAGGGCTTATTTTTGATGGAGGTCTTATTTTTGGAAAAACACGTTATTTAAAAAAAATCTGAAAATAAAGAAGAAAAATAATAAAAATAGTCCAATTAAATTTGTGTAAAAAAATAAAATAAACAAATAAGTACACATATTTGGTATTGCCACGTCCATAACAACCCGAGCTAACCCCTTCAGTGTACACGATAAAAAAAAAAAAAACATAGCAAAAACAATGTCTTTTTAACATATAGCTGACAAAAAAGTGGAATAAAATGTGATCAAAAAGTTATATATAAATAAAACTGGTACAGATGAAAACATCATTTCACCCGCAAAAAAACAAGCCACCATACAGTTTTATCAGCCAACAAATAAAAATGTTATAGCTGTCAAAATACAGCAATGCAAAAACTGATTTTTTCCGTGCAAAATAGTTTTTATGGTATAAAAGCAGCAAAACAAAAAAACTTGTATAAATATGGTATCTCTGTAATAATACTGACCTGGAGAATAAATCTATCTTATCACTTTTACAGCACTGTAAACAACGTTAAAAAACCCCCTATTCCTGAGTTGCTGTTTCTTCTTGATTCTGCCTCACAAAAAGTGGAATAGAAAGCGATCAAAAATTATGGCCAAAAATGGTATCAATAAAAACTCCAACTTATCCCACAAAAAAAGTCCTCACATGTCAGAATAAAAAAAAAACTATAGCCTTCAAAATCTGGTGATGCAAAAAAACTTTATTTTGTAAAAAGCGTTTTTTAGTACCAGAGGAATACAGCCACCTAATCACCTATACTACATGGCGAATGGTGTAAAAAATAAATAAAGAAAGCCAATAGTTCAACTGTTGTTGATTTGTTCATTCTGTCTTTAAAAGAACGCAGTACGGCACGGCTCATATTTATCCTGTGCTCTACGCTAAGTGCTTGCATCGGGATTACCTTTAAGGGTGCTTGCCCACAATAAGGAATAGCAGCATATTGGATGCTCCGTATTTTTGCTGTGTCCAAACCACTGCATTGTGCGGTACAAGCACAGTGGATGGACTGATATAAATCCAATGCCCACTGTACTTCTTTTCTATACTTCGTAAACTGACCTGTGGAGCTGCTTCCCTAGATGCAGTATGTCAATTTATGCTGCAGAGACGCGAGTGTTCCCAGCTGGGAAAACAGAGCGAAAGTCCACAGTGCCCCAAACCCTGATCGTGGGCATGGGCAGCTGCCGCCTCCTGAGTAGTGCACTTGTGTCTCTGCAGGTGAATACACTCCACATCCAGAACATGGCATGTGCTGATCGCTGGCACGTACCCTAGAGACTAAATCATTACTACTCCTGTAGATGAATTCCCAGAGGGGTGAAATTTCCAAAATGTGGTCACTTGAGGGGGATTTCTTCTTTTCTCGCACATGGGGACTCTGCAAATGGTGTCCACAAACTATTCTAGGAAAATCTGTGTTTCAAAAAATCAAATGGTGCTCCTTCCTCTCTGAGACCGACCTGTCGTGCGGCCAAACACTACTGTACAATGACATGTGGGGTATTGTCATGTTCAGGAGAAATTGTGTAACACATTATAGGACATTTTTTACCTATTCCCCATGTGCAAATTGGAAATTTGGGGTTAGCACAACATTTTAGTTGTAAAAATGTAATTATTTTTGTTTACCGCCCAATAGTATAAAATTTGTTTGCACACTGCACCTCTGAATGAATTCATTGAGGGGTACAGTTTGTAAAATGGGGTCACTGTGGGAGATTTCTGCTGTTTTGGCATTTCAGGGGCTCTACCAATGTGACATGGCAAAACAAACCATTCCAACTAAATCTGCACTCCAAAGTGGTACTCTTTCCCTTCTTCTTCTTTCCTGCATTAGTCAGGAGAAATTGCACAATAATTTGTATGGTTCACTATCTCCTATTACTCTAGGTTATTTGCAAAATTTGGCGTTAACGCAACATTTTTGTGGTTTAAAAATTACATTTTTCATTTTCACAGCTTATAAAATTCTGTGAAGCCCACCTGTTCCAGGTGCTCACCAACCATCTAGATAAATTCCTTGAGAGGTCTAGTTTCCAAAGCAGCGGTGTTTCCGTCCCTCGCTGCTGCCCGATCTCGGCTGCTAGCGCACGCGCACTACATCAACTGCAATCAGGATTGATTGTTTTCACTTCCTTGGTCCCAATATAGCTGGTTTCTCACCGCATACATCACACTTCCTTTTGAGAAAGCGTGCTGCGAAACAGCTGTCAAGAGGTTATCTTACCACCAGAACCAGCCTCCCACTACACCACCAGGTAGAGGTATTGCATGAGTCCTTTCTGGTCATTTACATAGTGCTCTCCATTCACCTGCACAGTTTCCTAGCCTTGGGCATTTACCACTTACTTCTATTTGTCTCACTCCAACTTCACACTTGCGGTGTGTTTCTTGTGGCAGGGCTGTGCATGTGTCAGGGAATTTTACACTCTGTGTATAGACCATTTTGGTTCTCTCATGTGGGGCACATTTTTTCATATGCCAGACTGCAGGTACATATATAATCCTCTCAGTATGTGCCCCCTTTAGTTTGCCACTTTATTTAATTCAGTACCATACTGGTGTGTAAATTTTAACACAAATATTACATCTATTATACGCATAATAATTGTGGCTGGTTCTGTGTGGTAATTTTATTTACCTCATTTTTCCCCCCTTTTTTCTACTACCCCCTTTCCACACTCACCGAGGACCTATTGTATATATTACATGTTGCTTATAGTACTTTTCTACTTGATTTTTATTGAATAAAATGTATTTTGCAACAAATCGTGCTTCATCTCCTTTCCTCCTTTTGTTTGCTAGTTTCCAAAATGTAGTCACTTGTGGGGGAGCTCCACAGTTTAGGCACATCAGGGACTCTCCAAACGCGACATGGTGTCCGCTAATGGTTTTAGCTAATTTTGCTTTCAAAAATTCTAATGAAGCTCCTTCCCTTCCGAGCCCTGCAGTGCGCCCAAACAATTGATGTCCACCACATATGGGGTACTTAGGAGAAATTGCACAATACATTTTATGGTGCATTTTTTCCTGATATCCTTGTGAAAATGCAAACTTTTATGTTTTAAGTAACATTTTTGTGTTGAAAAAAAATTTAAAAAAATCATTTTTTCCTTCCACATTGCTTTGGTTCCTGTGAAGCACTTAAAGGATTTATAAACTTTTTGTATGTAATTTTAAGCAATGTGAGGGGTGCAGTTTTTAGAATGGTGTCACTTTTGGGTATTTTCTGTCACCTAGTCCTCTCAAAGTCACTTCAAATGTGATGTGGTCCCTAAAAAAATGGTTTTGTAATTTTTTTTTCGAAAACTGAGAAATTGCTGATGAACTTTAAACCCTTCTGTGAGGTAAATCCTGGCATATGAAGAGGAATTATGATTTCCAGTCATAATCGCTCTCATCACTCCGTGGTAGCACCCCCCCCCCCTTCTCCTTCTCAGATGTCCAACATCTGGAGAGGTGTCACATCCCATTCACACAGCAGAGGCAATCTCCTGTGATATGGAGATTAGATGAGTTGTGAACAAAGGACACAGGACGACCCCCTGCTGTGACCCTGTAACAAGAGTTCCTATCTCATTACCAGGCCATTGAAGCCACCAGACAGAACGACTCCGGTAAAATATGGTTAATATCTCGCGAGACGTACATCCGATAAATACGGCAACCATAAAAATGGTGTCTCCGCATGCGGACGATGCTGGCACACCTTTTTTATGGGAGTGGGACCTTGGGAAGTACCCCAGGCGTGATATCGGCCAGTGGGGAACTAGCAGACAAGCCATGAGTACTCTCGTTTTGCAGCTAAATTCATAACTGTCAAAATGAGAGCATTGGCGTCCGCCTACAATGTTCCCAGGCAAAGTTATGATTAATAATCCCTTGGGAATTTTATCCTGACTCAAAGCCGGGGGAGTGGCAGTGGTTCCCTGTGAGGTCACAGAGGTAGGAGGGGGACAGGGATTCGGCCAGGTTGATAACCACAGTTCGGACATTTTAGCTTGTTCTTTGCTCGGGGGTCTGGTCGGGAAAGACCTGTGAGGGAGTTCCGGAAACCTGGTCTATCAGCGCCCCCCTGTGGCCAGACGCACAAGGTAACTGCTTGAACTGTATGCCTGTTTGTAACCCATATCTTGCCTGTAAATGTACTCTGACCTAACTGTATATTCTGTAGATTCCCTATTGTATATATTGTAGTTTCTAGTGTGCCTTAGGCTGATTAAATTATATAATTAATCTTGGGCTGTTCTGTTATCTCGATCTTGAATCCCACGTCTGTGTGTTCGGCTTAATTGTTACCGTAAATCGGATGGTGGCAGCGAGTTTGTGCCAAGGATCATTGTGGGGCAGCCGGTGAGATTAAAGGTGGTTTTCATATATTCCGTCCGCTGAGGTCAGGAGGAATATATACCTCACTCTCACCGGGAACCCTTCAATCCTCGGCATAGGAGAATAGCGGCCTCCTTGCTTATTTTCGGGCAATTCCATAATTGGCCTGACTATAAGAGGGGCGCTAGAGAGCGCATCACGTGCTCTGTCTGTCGGTCGGGAGGTATAGAGGAGGGGTGTGATGCCCGCTTGTTACCCCCCCGATCGTGACATATTGGTGGCAAGCGGTGGGATCGAGATAATAGTGCGTGTGAGTGTGAGACCCATACTCCCAGACACTAAAGACTGCCAGTAGCAGCTGTGGCTGCTGGGGTCTTCAGACTAGACCAACACTAGAGTGTCAGAGTGCATATACAGTAAGGTGTGTGGGCGCATCAGGTGTCAGTGACCAAAGTCTGCAACAATGGCTGATAACACCAGGAGCAAAGCTAATGAAATGGCCGATGCTCTGGCCAGAGGCGAGGAGGTAGAAGACTGCTGTGGACAACAATGAGGATGTTGACGACGAGTCCTCCAGGAGCCCGACGCCAGAGAGCCGTTCTGCAGAGGACAGCGCACAACCTGGCAGTTATGGACAAGATGAGGAGGAGCCCACCCAAATGTCCTCAGGGAGCCAGATGCCAGCCCTCCGCTCTGCAATGGACAGTGAATCACCAGGCTCTGCAGCGTGCCGCAGATCACCACTCGCCAATCCACTGAGCCTGGCAGGCTCGGATGCCCTTCTACAAATGGCTATGGCCCGACTCCAGGCTTTTTTTCCCCCCCTTCCATTCCTTCCCCTCTTACCTTGGGAAATTATATAATTTTATGTAATTTAGGATTGTGCAATGTGGCTGTGTAGGTGGTCTCTTGTATTTAGGTTCACAATATAGATATATTTTTATATAAAAAATATACATTTTGTATACACTTTTTATATACATTTTTTCACATGTATTTGTAAATTTTGCATATTTTGCACATTTTTTGTGTGTTTGTCCATATCCAGCTAAATTTTGTCTTTTAGAAATTGAATGAATTTGCATAAGTAAGTATAACATTTATTCATTGTTTCATTCACTATACTTTTTTGCTCACCTTGCACTTTTGTACCGTCACATTTTCTTTATCACTGTCACATTTCTTTATATCCACATATATAGTCTAGATCCATGGATGAGTCTGTTTCAGTTAGACTTTATTGTATTTAATTTATATAAATCACATTAGTATATGTCACTATTAAATCTTTATATAAATAGAGTCCGTTTCATGAGTGCTGCATTGCATTAATCCATATAAATTTACTTCATACCATGGATCTATTCAGATTCACTGATATAACTGGCATTCCTATGGTTAACTTCTAAGTATAAAAAAATCCTTAGAGCGCTTGCGCTTCCCTGGGCAGCAGTGTTGTCTGGTTTCTATGGTGAGGCGTCCTCACGTGGTTCATGGACGCACTCCCTGGTTTACCAGGGGACGTTTCCATGGCTGCAGGACGCTGACCCAGGTGCTTTGAACTCTCCTGCTTTCCATGATAAGCGCTTCACAGCCGCTGCTATCAGTAATCTGCGTGTCATTGGACAGCTGTTACTTAGGGGTGCTTCACACACAGCGAGCTCGCTGCTGAGATCGCTGCTGAGTCACGGTTTTTGTGACGCAGCAGTGACCTCATTAGCGATCTCGCTGTGTGTGACACTGAGCAGCGATCTGGCCCCTGCTGTGAGATTGCTGCTCGTTACACACAGCCCTGGTTCGTTTTTTTATTGTTGCTCTCCCGCTGTGACGCACAGATCGCTGTGTGTGACAGCGAGAGAGCGACGGAATGAAGCGAGCAGGGAGCAGGAGCCGGCATCTGGCAGCTGCAGTAAGCTGTAACCAGGGTAAACATCGGGTAACCAAGGTGGTTACCCGATATTTACCTTAGTTACCAGCCTCTGCAGCTCTCACGCTGCCTGTGCTGCCGGCTCCTGCTCTCTGCACATGTAGCTGCAGTACACATCAGGTAATTAACCCGATGTGTACTGTAGCTAGGAGTGCAGGGAACCAGTGCTAAGCAGTGTGCGCAGCTCCCTGCTCTCTGCACATGTAGCGACGTTATGATCGTTGCTGCGTCGCTGTGTTTGACAGCTAAGCAGCGATCATAACAACGACTTACTAGGTCGCTGTTACGTCACAGAAAATGGTGACGTAACAGCGACGTCGTTATCGCTGTCGCTATGTGTGAACCCAGCCTTAAATAGACTGTGTGCCTTACCAGACTTCACCCCTTCTGAGGAAGAGACGAAACGATCGTTAAGGGTGATCCTGGGGTTCTTATGTAAGATCTATATTTATGCTTTGGTTCATCACCGCTCTGTATGATCTGTTTGACAAAATGTTGATTTAATCTGCCTGCTTGATAAGTATTGCTCTGATCACATCAGTGTCTATGGCTTAATGATATGCGCCCTTTGCCTAGTAACATGCTGTTGTAATTCAACTCCTGCAACAAGACGGAATCCTGCTCTGTTAACCCTTAATATACCTGCTTGAATAGTATTGCTCTTATCACATCAGTGTTTATGGCATGATGTTATATGGCCTGCCTAGTAACATGCTGATGTAATACTATTCCTGTTAACTATATAACAGATTGAACTTTGCTCTGTTAACTCTTAATATACAGTAGATGCATAGGTATAATGGGCATTTGTTTACAAAGAGTTTTTCAGCAATTCCTGTGACAACGTGAGTGCTTACAGAGATAATTTTTTCTGATGCAGTTTTTTATGGCTTGCCTCAGAAATAATAACTCTGCATAGATTCATTGGAATAAGCAGATTATTTCTACCTCTAAACAAAACTATTCAACCCCTCATTCATCTCATGTATCTTTGGTCTCTCAAATTGTTTATTTTTAGCTGTATGCTAATGCACTAGCACTTTCCGATAGATCACAAATTATATATTATAATTGACCTCGATGCGGGCGGATTAGGGGTTGAATACTTTTTCAGGAGACCAACCTCACAAAAACATATGTACAAAAATTTGTTAAAAAAAACTGTGTTATGAACCTGTATGAATTTATTATGTACAATATTTAAAAAAAATAAAAAAAAATAAAAATTAACACTTGTTGAACCCAGGATATTTTTATATCATTATCCATCTTTTTAATATTTTTCTTGTGTGTTTGTTTAATAAAATAATAAAGAATTTAATGTTTCATGAGAATTTGGGTCATTTGACTTTTTTGGAATCTCTGGAGACCGGGAGGGCTACAAGGAACTCATGGCAGAGCGCAGGGCAGAGCGGCAGGCAGCGCGTGAAGCTGCGGAGCGGCAAGCAGCGCGTGAAGAGCGACAGCAACAGGCAGAGAGCGTGACCACCAGCTGCAGCTAGCTCAGCTCCGGCCCTCATCAGCCACCCGTGACCTTCGAGACACCAAACTTCCAAAGGTCCGTGTTGAGGACTTCCCAGTGCTGGAGAAGGATGGAGACTTGGACTCTTTCCTGACTGCTTTTGAACGGACTTGCCTGCAGCACCATCTGGACAAGGATCAGTGGGCCAAATACCTGACCCCCCATTTAAGGGGTAAGGCCCTGGAAATCCTTGGGGACTTGCCTGCTGAGGCAGATCAGGGCTATGACACCATCAAGCGGGCCCTGATCCAACAGTACTACCTCACTCCGGAGTCCTACCGCAAGAAGTTCCGAAGCCTGCAGGGACCAAAGGACTCCTGGGCTGACCACCAGCGGGCACTTGCCCGAGCTGCCGACCACAGGACCCAAGGCCTGCAGCTTACCACCGGACCGGAGATCCTGGACTTGTTCATCACGGAGCAACTCTTGTGGAACTGCCCTGAGGATCTCCGCCAGTTCATCCGAAACCAGAAGCCAAAGGGGTCCACTGCTACGGCCGCCCTCGCACATGACTACACCAACAATCGGGCCCCGGAGGCCAAGAGAGCGGCCGCCAGCAGCACCTGGAGAGGGGGTAAGATGAATTCTGCGACTGCCCCACCTGCCCCTAGACTGCAGGGGGTGTCCCCCTCGACCCCCCCCCCTCCAGGCCCGTGGCAGAAACAAGACGGTGCCACCAGTGCAACCAACCCGGACACTTCAAGGCCATGTGACCTCAGTGCCCCAAGGCCCCGTCCCCGTCCCCAAAACCGCCCACGGTGCACTGTGTAAAGGGGGGTGGTGGTAGGTCCCTGGACAGCTTCCAACCCGTCACCGTCGGCCAGTCTAGGACCATGGGACTGCGGGACTGCGCCTCGGAGGTGACTCTGGTGCAGCCGGAGATCGTGTCCCCCCCAAGACTTGGTCCCCGGAAAAACCCTCGCTTTCTCCGGAATTGGAGGCACTGACCCAACGCTGCCGTCGCCAAGATTTATTTGGACTGGGGCGCAGGACGAGGGGTGAGGGAGGTGGGGGTAACTGATAGGATCCCTGCCAAAGTGTTGCTTGGGACAGATTTGGGGCGGATAACCTCCCAGTTTGAGGCCCCCGAATCCTCAAGGGCTGATCTTTCAGCCAGTACTGACATACCCCCTGGCGATGTGGATGTGTTATCTGTAATTGATGTAAGGGAGGAGGGAGTGAGCTCTGCGTCTTCTGCATACACTGAAACCACAGACACACACACAGCTCCAGCTGTGACAGGGGAGGGGGTGGGAGAAGGGTGTGACAATGCCCTTACCAGTGATCAGCCAGTGAGCTGGGATCTGTTGCCCTCTGCAGGGATAAGCAGAGAGCAGGATACTGCAGGGGGAGAACCAGTGTGTGGGGTGGGGGCTACCACAGCAAATGCGGGGTCCCCAGAGACTTCACCGCGGGGTTTCTGTTGCTGCAGGGGGGGGGGGAACAGGCAGGTGAGATTGGGGCTGGTCCATGAGCGGAAGTGCTCCCAGGTAAGATCTCGGTGCAGGGTTCCCCCACAACCGGTGTGTCAGGAAGCCAGGTAGGTCTGCCTGAACCGGCGACTTGGTCAGGGACGGAGGAGGAGCAGGCACGACCCACGGTAACAGCGGCTGTGGCTGCTGTCACCCGCAGTGGGTGTGCTGGAAGCCCAGGGGCCTCCCGGAGGTCCGATAGCTCTTCCCCTTCTGACCAAGTGGCAGCCGAGTCAGGTGGAGGCCAGGACACAGGTCCCAGGGTACTGACCGAAGATGTGACAGTCTCGTCGATTCTGGCCACATCTAGTCAGGGGTTTCAGGCAGCGTTAGAAGCTGACGACAGCCTGAAAGCTCTCAAGGAGCAGGAGGCACAGCCTCCCTCGGACCTGGAGCGAGTGGTGTGGGACAAAGGATGGCTGTATCGGGTCACGGTCCAGCAGGGTTCACCAGAGGCGTGGCCCAGGGACCGTTCCGGACGGAGTTGTTGCGGATCGCACATGAGATTCCGATGGCCGGACACCTAGGGATCACTAAGACCAAGGCCAGGTTAAACCAGCATTTCTGCTGGCAAAAAATGGGGGCCGATGTGGCTGCCTACTGCCGTTCGTGTGGCATCTGTCAGAGAGTGGGGAAGGCGGGGCCACACCCCAAAGCCCCACTGGTATCTTTGCCCATCATTGATGAGCCTTTCAGGAGGGTGGCTGTGGATCTGGTCGGCCCGCTGGCCATCCCCAGCAGCTCCGGGAAACGCTTCGTACTGACGGTAGTGGACTATGCGTCCCGGTACCCTGAAGCGGTGGCCTTGTCGTCCATTCGGGCTGACAAGGTGGACACCGCATTTCTTGAGATTTTCTCTCGAGTGGGTTTTCCCCAGGAAATGCTCACTGACCGGGGGACCCAATTCATGTCACAGCTGATGGAGGCCCTCTGTAAGCAAGTCCAGGTGCAACATCTGGTGGCCAGCCCGTACCATCCACAGACTAATGGTCTGTGCGAGCGGTTCAATGGCACCTTAAAGCAGATGCTTAAGATGTTGGTCGACTCCCACGAGTGTAACTGGGAGCGGTATCTCCCACACCTGTTATTTGCTTACCGGGAGGTTCCATAGGCCTCAACAGGGTTCTCACCTTTTGAGCTCCTGTACGGGCGACGTGTACGGGGCCCGCTGGCTCTGGTGAAAGAGGTTTGGGAAGGGGATGTGGCCACCCCTGGAGTGTCGGTTATCGAGTATGTCATGCGCTTTCGGGACAAAATGCAGGCCTTGACGCAGCTGGTGCACGACAATATGGCTCAAGCCCAGGCCGATCAGAAGCGTTGGTACGACCAGAACTCTTGTGAGAGGACCTACCAAGTGAGTCAAAAGGTGTGGGTACTGGTCCCGTACCACAGGACAAGCTTCAGGCAGCCTGGGAAGGCCCATACCTCGTGTACCAGCAGCTCAACCCTGTAACGTACCTGGTCACCCTGGACCCTGCCCGTGGAAGGCGGAAGCCCTTCCATGTGAACATGATGAAGGCACATCATGAGCGGGAGGCATGTGCGCTCCCCATGTGCAACCTGCCCGAGGAGGAAGAGGCGGAAACCCTCTTGAATATGCTAGCCCAGGTTAGGGCAGGTGGATCCATTGAGGATGTGGAGGTTGGCCACCAGCTCTTGGAGGACCTGCGGTCCCAGCTGTGGGCCACCCTACACTTCTTCCGGGGGTTGTTTACCAACCAGCCCGGAAGGACTGAGTTGGCCGTCCATCACGTGGACACTGGGGATCATCCCCCGATCCGGTGTTCAGCATATCGGGTCTCCCTGGAGGTGCAGCAACACATGCGCCAGGAGATTGACGAGATGCTGAAGCTGGGGGTGATCCAGGCATCCAACAGCGCTTGGGCCTTGCCTGTAGTCCTCGTCCCTAAGAAGGAACGAACCACTCGGTTCTGCGTGGACTACAGGGGGCTCAATGCTGTCACGCAAGGCCAGGGAACGTTCTGCCTTTATTACCCCATTTGGACTGTACGAGTCCACGGTGATGCCCTTCGGAATGAGGAATGCCCCTGCCACTTTCCAGCGGCTAGTCAACACCCTGCTCAAGGGACTTGAAGGGTACTCGGCCGCTTACCTGGATGACATTGCCGTCTTCAGTCCCACCTGGGAGGACCACCTGGAGCATCTAGCACAAGTGCTCAGGCGGATCCACCAGGCAGGTTTGACCATCAAGCCAGGAAAGTGTCAGCTGGCCATGAGCGAGGTCCATTACCTGGGCCACCGGGTAGGCGGGCGAACTCTGAAGCCCGAGCCTGAGAAAGTGGAAGCCATCGCATCCTGGCCCACCCCCAGGATAAAGAAGCAGGTGATGTCCTTCTTGGGGACCGATGGGTACTATAGGAGGTTTGTTCCACACTATAGTAGCCTGGCGAAGCCCCTGACAGACCTCACCAAGAAGAAGCTGCCCTCTGCAGTCGATTGGACAGTGGACTGCGAGACAGACTTCCGGGCCCTAAAGGATGCCTTGTCCAGCCCACCAGTACTACAGGCAGCTGACTTCACGCGGCCGTTTGTAGTACAGACCGACACCAGTGACTTCGGCCTCGGTGCGATGCTCAGCCAGGTGGGCTCGGCGAGACAGGAGCACCCAGTCTTGTACCTGAGCAGGAAGCTGTTACCAAGGGAAGTGGCCTACTCCACGATGGAAAAGGAATGCCTAGCCATAGTGTGGGCCCTGCAGCGTCTGCAACCCTATCTATATGGGCGCCGCTTCATCGTGGAGACGGACCACAATCCCCTTGGGAGGTTGTTGCGATGGAGCCTTGCGCTGCAGCAATACAACTTCACCATTTGCCACAAAAGGGGCCGTGACCACGGTAACGCAGACGGGCTGTCCCGACAAAGAGAGGTCGCGGACGGACGCACGGGGGAACACCGGAGTGTGCTGCCCCCTAGCGCCCTCAAAAGGGGGGAGGTGTGAGGTAAATCCTGGGATATGAAGAGGAATTATGATTTCCAGTCATAATCGCTCTCATCACTCCGTGGTAGCACACCCCCCCCCTTCTCCTTCTCACCTTCTCAGATGTCCAACATCTGGAAAGGTGTCACAACCCATTCACACAGCAGAGGCAATCTCCTGTGATATGGAGATTAGATGAGTTGTGAACAAAGGACACAGGACGACCCCCTGCTGTGACCCTGTAACAAGAGTTGCTATCTCATTACCAGGCCATTGAAGCCACCAGACAGAACGACTCCGGTAAAATATGGTTCCTATCTCGCGAGCCGTACGTCCGATAAATACGGCAACCATAAAAATGGTGTCTCCGCATGCGGACGATGCTGGCACACCTTTTTTATGGGAGTGGGACCTTGGGAAGTACCCCAGGCGTGATATCGGCCAGTAGGGAACTAGCAGACAAGCCATGAGTTCTCTCGTTTTGCAGCTAAATTCATAACTGTCAAAATGAGAGCATTGGCGTCCGCCTACGACGTTCTCAGGCAAAGTTATGATTAATAATCCCTTGGGAATATTATCCTGACTCAAAGCCGGGGGAGTGACATTGGTTCCCTGTGAGGTCACAGAGGTAGGAGGGGACAGGTATTCGGCCAGGTTGATAACCACAGTTCGGACATTTTAGCTTGTTCTTTGCTCGGGGGTCTGGTCGGGAAAGACCTGTGAGGGAGCTCCGGAAACCTGGTCTAACAGCGCCCCCCCTGTGGCCAGACGCACAAGGTAACTGCTTGAACTGTATGCCTGTTTGTAACCCATACCTTGCCTGTAACTGTACTCTGACCTAACTGCATATTCTGTAGATTCCCTATTGTATATATTGTAGTTACTAGTGTGCCTTAGGCTGATTAAATTATATAACTAATCTTGGGCTGTTCTGTTATCTCGATCTTGAATCCCACGTCTGCGTGTTCGGCTTAATAGTTACCGTAAATCGGTTGGTGGCAGCGAGTTTGTGCCAAGGATCATTGTGGGGCAGCCGGTGAGATTAAAGGTGGTTTTCATATATTCCGTCCGCTGAGGTCGGGAGGAATATATACCTCACTCTCACCGGGAACCCTTCAATCCTCGGCACAGGAGAATAGCGGCCTCCTTGCTTATTTTCGGGCAATTCCATAATTGGCCTGACTATAAGAGGGGTGCTAGAGAGCGCGTCACGTGCTCTGTCTGTCGGTCGGGAGGTATAGAGGAGGGGTGTGACGCCCGCTTGTTACCCCCCCGATCGTGACACTTTCTAAGTAAAAAAAATTGTTTCAAAAATTGCGCTGATGTTAAGTGGACATGTGGGAAATGTTCTTTACTGACTATTTTGTGTGACATACAGTATCTTTCAGATTTAAAGGCATAACATTTCAAATTTTGAAAATTGTGAAATTTTCAAAATTTTTACCAAATTTCTGATATTTTCCTAAATAAACACACAAAATATGACCTTAATTCTACCACTAACATGATGTCCAATATGTCACAAAAAAGCAATGTCAGAATCAGCACGATCCGTTGAAGCATTCCAGAGTTATAACCTGTCAAAGTTACACTTGTCAGAAGTGCAAAAAATTGCCCGGTCATTAACCCCCCAACGACCCATTATGTTTTAAGTAACATTTTTGTGTTGAAAAAAAAAAATCATTTTTTCCTTCCACATTGCTTTTGTTCCTGTGAAGCACTTAAAGGATTTATAAACTTCTTGTATGTAATTTTAAGCAATGTGAGGGGTGCAGTTTTTAGAATGGTGTCACTTTTGGGTATTTTCTGTCACCTAGGCCTCTCAAAGTCACTTCAAATGTGATGTGGTCCCTAAAAAAATGTTTTGTAAATTTTGTTGGAAAATTGAGAAATTGCTGATGAACTTTGAATCCTTCTAACTTCCTAACAAAAAAAAAATTGTTTAAAAAATTGTGCTGGTGTAAAGTAGACATGTGGGAACTATTTTCTGACATAACTCAGATTTATGGCTATAAAATGTCAAAGTTTGAAAACTGAAATTTTCTACAAATTTCCAATATTTTCACAAATAAATGTAAAAGTATCGGCCTAAATTTACAACTATAATGAAGTACAATATATCACAAAAAATGTCAGAATCACCGGTATCTGCTGAAGTGTTCCAGAGTTATTACCTGTTAGGGCTTGTTCGCACATACCTGCTGATTATTCTGCAGCGATTTTACAGCACATGTGCGCTTCAAATCGCTGCAGAAACACTGCGTAATGGATGCATTTTTTCTGTAGAAAAAAAGCCGATTTCATGCGCTCGCAATGATGCCCCCACCATAGACAGAGTGGGAGCAGCATCCAAAGCGCACAAATAATTGACATGCTTTATGAACGCACGGATTTGGGTTAAAATTTTAGCATTCAAATCGCTGCAATCAAAAAAGCAACGTGCGCACGTATCATGCACAATCTACATAGATTGTGCAGGGGACGCAGGACACATGCATTTACGCTGCAGTGCAATACGCATGAGCCCTAAAATTGACACTGGTCAGAATCGTAAAAAATAGCCCAGTCATTAAAGTGTTTTCAGGCCTAGGGGGTGAAGGGGTTAATGACAAGGGATTGTGTTACAGGCAAAGTATATCTTTGTACCATGTTAGCCAGTAGAGATAAAAAAAAATTGTTTAAAAGAACGGAGAGTCCTCAGTGGTTGATGCCACTGAGGGGATTTAGCATGAGATTTCATATAACTTCCCTGGGTGTAATGTGTAGGCATCCGAATACTTTTGTCCATATAGTATGTAATAGGTTCTGCTTCTTCCAAGGTTGGAGATTGCTCCTCTGGTATGTGAACTAGGATCATAATCACTTTTGGTTTATATTTTAGTAAAACGCGAACAAAGGGAGGAAATAAATGTCCCCAACAAGAGGCGCCGTTTGCAGCCATGGTAAGCCATATTTATATCTGTATCTTTTATTTTCCTTTGTTTTATTAACAACTCAAACACGGTACAGCTGACATAATGTACACCGTTACAGGTACATGGATGGTGGCATTTTACACATAGTAATAGGCAGTCATGTAGTTTTCATGGCACCTGCTTTACCTAAAACAAAATAGTGTTGTTGTTCATACACCCTAGCATTTATACATTTAACAGATTTGTATTAAGTATACAGACAACTTAATCTAATCAAAGAACCTAAACAAAACAAAAGGCAACAATAACAGCTACACAGCATCTCAATATCCATATACTGCTGGACAGTATTCTAACACCTAGAGGGATCTATGTCACAATCATTCCCTTTAATCTTCTGTAAGTGTGTCGAGAAAGGAGTTCCACAGGCTCCAGATTTTGTTGAATTTTTCTGGGCATCCCCTATTGTAACGCACGACCCCTTCATAGGGTATGATTTAATTAACTAATTTGACCCAGGACAGTACTGTTGGATGTGAACCTCCCATCCACCTTAGAGCTATCAACGTCCTAGCCATGAACAAGGTTTCCCTAACAAATATTTTCATGTAATGATCCCATGACTCCTGTTCCATTACCCCAAACAGACACAATAGTCACCCGGAACAGGAATTGATACAACAGATGGGGATCTACGCAGCATGTGGATCCAATTACTAAACTTAGGACCAAAAGCGAACCTCTGGAGGCAGGCAGACAAGAATGGCCACTCCACCGAGTCAAATGCCTTGACCGCGTCCAGTGAGGCCAAGGGCCACTCGTTTTCCGGGACCAACATACTGTATTGCACTATAGACTGGACCCATCTAATATTTATAGAGTTGTTTTTCCCAGTCATAAATCCTGTTTCATCCGGGTGCACTCCATCTAGTATAACAGAATTAAGCTGGGACGCCAATATTTTGGTAAAAATCTTGTAGTCAGCATTGACCAATGATATAGAGCGGTATGAGCCACAGTCCAGTGATCCTTTCCCTCCTTCCTCAGCACAAGAATATGCGGTTTGTATAGAGAGGCAGATAGAGAGCCACCAATTGAAAAGTGTGAAAAAATATCAAAAGGACCGGGGCCAAGGTGTCACAAATATTTGCCGTAAAAGTCTATTTGAAGGCCGTCTGGACCGGGAGATTTCCCTCTAGCCATATCTGAGATGGCTGTTGTTACTTCTTCTGTTATTATGTCTGCCTCTAGAAACTCTCGTTGTGACTGACTCAATATTTGACATTCTACATCTGAAATATGCCAAACAATCCTGGACCCCATGAACACTTTTAGAGCTGTACAAAGTTTTATAGAACGTGTAGAAACATTGTGAGATGCCCTCAGGGGATGTGACAATCGAACCATCCGCCTTTCATATTCCCAGTACTGTATTTGAAGCATTATGCTGCCTAACCATATATGCAAGTAATTTGTTTGACTGGTTCCCAAGCTCAAAGTATGACTGTCGGGTGAAGAATAGCTTACGCTTAGATTTAGTTTCAGAGTGTTGTACATATGTCCTATATGAATGCAACTAAGCCGCGCTGTTCCCATCAGTTGTGTTAGATATATATCTTGCCTCTGAGTCCCTGAGTCTTCTTCCTATTATGTCATCCTCCTCCCTTGTCATCCGTTTAAGATATGTTATGGTGGAGGTTCCATCATGCTTTGGGGCTGTGTGGCCAATGCCGGCACCGGGAATCTTGTTAAAGTTGAGGGTCGCATGGATTCAACTCAGTATCAGCAGATTCTTGACAATAATGTGCAAGAATCAGTGATGAAGTTGAAGTTACGCAGGGGATGGATATTCAGCAAGACAATGATCCAAAACACCGCTCCAAATCTACTCAGGCATTCATGCAGAGGAACAATTACAATGTTCTGGAATGGCCATCCCAGTCCCCAGACCTGAATATCATTGAACATCTGTGGGATGATTTGAAGTGTGCTGTCCATGCTTGGCGACCATCAAACTTAACTGAATTGGAATTGTTTTGTAACCAGGAATGGTCAAATATACCTTCATCCAGGATCCAGGAACTCATTAAAAGCTACACTAAGGGGCACTTTGCACACTGCGACATCGCAGGCCGATGCTGCGATGCCGAGTGTGATAGTCCCCGCCCCCGTCGCAGCAGCGATATGTGGTGATAGCTGGCGTAGCGAAAATTATCGCTACGCCAGCTTCACACACACACTCAACTGCCGTGCGACGTCCCTGTGGACGGCGACCCGCCTCCTTGTTAAGGGGGCGGGTCGTGCGGCGTCACTGCGACGTCACACGGCAGGCGGCCAATCGGAGCGGAGGGGCGGAGATGAGCAGGATGTAAACATCCTGCCCACCTTCTTCCTTCCGCATATCCTACGGAAGCCGCGGTGACGCCGGTAGGAGATGTTCCTCGCTCCTGCGGCTTCACACACAGCGATGTGTGCTGCCGCAGGAGCGAGGAACAACATCGGACCGTCGCGTCAGCGTAATTATGAATTACGCCGACACTACACCGATGATACGATTACGACGCTTTTGCGCTCGTTAATCGTATCATCTAGGCTTTACACACTGCGATGTCGCATGCGATGCCGGATGTGCGTCACTTTCAATTTGACCCCACCGACATCGCACCTGCGATGTCGCAGTGTGCAAAGTGCCCCTAAGGCTATGTGCGCACGTTGCGTCGGAGTACCTGCAGTTTATTCTGCACGTTTTCCTTCCCTTGGTTTTTGACCAAATGGCTTTTGGCCATTTTTTAGCGCTAAAAACGCATGCGTTTTTACCGCGTTTTTAGTGCGTTTTGTGCGCTTTTTACCTGCGTTTTCACCTGCGTTTCTGCAGATGCGTTTTGTAGATCAAGACACTGAGAAATAAAGTTGGACTAGTCAAAAAGAATGAAAAAAGGATAAAATTTTAATAAAACTATATGGAAAATATCAATTATAATGAAATAATAGCGGTTATGCACATTATAACAGAAAAATAGGTAAAGTTTATTATTTTTTAGCATTTAAATTTTCGGTTATTGTGTGTGTGTAAAGGAACATTAGAATCCATTAATTTTTGGCCAGAAAAGCATGCATTTTTGGAGCCAAAATCGCAGTGGAAAAGCAGGTAAAAAGCATGAAAAACGCAGGAATTGTGATTTTGGTTGCTTTTTGCCATTTCTCATTGACTCCAATGTTAATGAAACGCTGCAGAAATGGCAAAAACAACTGACATGCTGCTTCTTTTTCAGCATGGTTTTTGACCACAAATATGCAAATTAAACGCTGCTGAAAAAAAAGCAAAGTGCAGACAGGATTTCTGGTTTTTCCATAGACTTTGCTGGAAAACAAAAACGCATGCGTTTTGGCACAAAAACGCTGCAGCTAAAAACGCTGCAGAAACGCGGAAAAAAACGCAACGTGCGAACATAGCCTAAGCGACTAGAGGCTGTTATTTTTGCAAAAGGAGGATCTACAAAATATTAATGTCACTCTTATGTTGAGGTGCCCATACTTTTGTACTGGTCAAATTTTGTTTAAATGCAGATTGCACATTTTCTGTTAGTACAATAAACCTCATTTCAATCCAGAAATATTACTCAGTCCATCAGTTATTAGATATATGAAACTGAAATAGCTGTTGCAAAAACCCAAATTGTTGTAAAGAAAAAAGGTTAACATTAATAGGGGTGCCCAAACTTTTTCATATGACTGTATATATACGTGTTAGTAAGAAACAAAAGCATTCATATATATGAGTGTTAGTTTACATCTACTAAACTATATACCTGAGTCTATGAAATGGCTGAATTAAGTATTTCTGTTTACTTAATTCTCACCCCCAACATCTGTACATACACGTGTCTACAGCAAAGGGTAGTCCCGAGTCAGCACAGCGCCTGAGTGTTATAATCAGGAGTAATACAGGCCTCTCCAGCGTGGAGTCTTAATGTATATCTTTCTGTATTATGTCAGTGTCAGAGGGAGACCTGAGGGGCCTGTTTTTCAGAGCACTCACCCCAATCTGCCTCGGTTATTGGCTCGTTCACCGCTGCTGGCCCTTTGATGTGCCAGCTGCGGGCGGTGCGGCTGATGATAAAATTATTAGTGGCGCTCACTGATCTCCAGATCTCCCCTCTGGTTCGCCCCTGCTGACTTGTGAAGCCACCTCCACCAGCTCCTCCACGTCCTCCTGGGGGTAAGCTGATCGCCGGGTGGTGGGACTCCACGGCGCTGCACGCTATGCAGCTGCAAAGCCTCGTGCAGGGAAGATGGCTGCCTCGTCTCACTGTCCGGCCTCAGTTGGTACAATATCTGCTGTCAGGAGTCGGGGGACAGTTCTGGTGGAATCGCTGGCCTCTAGAGAGTGTCCCCTACCTCAGGAACAACTTTGCAGGCGAGGGAGAGCAGGCAACAATATCAGGATATGCAGGATGGTGGGAGCACCTCTCATGTGCCTCCGCTCAGCTCAGCTACATCACTCCGCCCCATTCCAGTATCTTTACATTGCATTCTAAGGGGTACTTTGCACGCTGCGACATCGCAAGCCGATGCTGCGATGCCGAGCGCGATAGTCCCCGCCCCCGTCGCAACTGCAATATCCTTGTGATAGCTGCCGTAGCGAACATTATCGCTACGGCAGCTTCACATGGACTCACCTGTCCTGCGACCGTCGCTCTGGCCGGCGACCCGCCTCCTTATTAAGGGGGTGGGTCGTGCGGCGTCATAGCGACGTCACACGGCAGGCGGCCTATAGGAGCGGAGGGGCGGAGATGAGCGGGATGTAAGCATCCCGCCCACCTCCTTCCTTCCGCATATCCTACGGAAGCCGCGGTGACGCTGGTAGGAGATGTTCCTCGCTCCTGCGGCTTCACACACAGCGATGTGTGCTGCCGCAGGAGCGAGGAACAACATCGGACCGTTGCGTCAGCGTAATTATGGATTTCGCCGACACTGCACCGATGATACGATTACGACACTTTTGCACTCGTTAATCGTATCATCGAGCCTTTACACACTATGATGTCGCATGCGATGCCGGAAGTACGTCACTTTCAATTTGACCCCACCGACATCGCACCTGCGATGTTGTAGTGTGCAAAGCCCGCCTAAGGCTCTGCTTCACATTTCCAGTAGTTTCAGTATTTTAATGCATTTTAGGAAAACATAATGGAAATAAAAGGTTCCAAATCTATTCATTTATATGATAATGGAAGAGTCCTAAATTTTCTTTTGTTTAACCCCTTCACCCCCAGCGATATTCCGTTTTTGTTTTTTGCTCCCCTTCTTCCGAGAGCCGTCACTTTTTTATTGTTCCTTTAATCTTGCCATATAAGAGCGTACGTTTGAGGGACGAGTTGTACTTTTAAATGAATCCATTAGTTTTACCATATAATGTACTGGAAAATGGCAAAAAAATTCCAAGTGCAGAAAAATTGCAAAAAAAAGTGTGATTGCACAATTGTTTTTGGGATATTTTATTCACTGTGTTTACTATATGGTAAAACTGATATGGCGATGTGACGCCTCAGGTCAGTACGAATTCGTAGACACCAAACGTATGGATTTACTGTTATGTAATGGGTTAAAAAAAATTCAGATGTTTTTCCAAAAAAAGTGGCACACTTTCTGCGCTATTTTCTGAAAACTATAGCATTCTCATTCTTTGGGCTCTATGGTTCAGCGACCGCTTATTTTTTGCATCTCGAGCTGACATTTTTAACGGTACCATTTTTGGGCAGATGCTACATTTTTATTGCATTTTACGCAAAATTTGCAACGACCAAAAAACGTAATTTTGGCATTTGGATTTTTTTGCCGCTACGCCATTTATTGATGAGATATTTTAAATTTTGATATTTCTGAATGTGGCGATATCAAATATATCGTATATTTTTTATTTTTTTTTAACCCTTTAATTGTCAATGGGGTGAATGGGGGATGATTTAAACTTTTAGGTTTTTTAAATTTTTTAAAAGTTTGTCTTTTTCTTTTTTTTATTTTACTATTATAAGGATCAGCAGTCTGATCGCTTGTTCCTTTTTTGTAGAAGAAAAGCTGCTCTCCTCTCATACACGGCCCTCTGCCAGCTGTTAGGCTATGTGTCCACGTTGCTTTTCCTTACTTGCAGTTCTAAATGCACATTTTGTCCTTAATTGAATTAGCCAAAGTTGCCTTTTGCAGAACTTTAGCGCTGAAAACGCATGCGTATTTGCCGCGTATTTGGTGCATTTTTAGCGCTTTTTGAATGCTTTTTCAAATGCACTTTGACACATGCGTTTTGAACATCAAGACAATGATAAATAAAGTTACAACAGTCAAACAATATGAAAAAAGAGAAAAAAAAGGGACACATAAATATTTGTATGGAAAAAAAGAAAATAGCAAGATTTAATAGAATTATAGCGGTTATTTAATAAAAAACGGAAATATAACAATAAAATGATAATTTTCTTTACATAAATTGTCGGACTATGTGTGTGTGTAAAGGGACATATGAAATAATTATTTTGATGTGCAAAAAGCATGCGTTTTAGTAGTCCAAAACGCATGTTTTCTGCACCAAAAAAGCAGGTAAAACGTTGGAATTTTGATGTTTCTTGGTTACTCCCTGCTTTCTCATTGACTTCTATGTTATGTAAACGCACCTCAAATGGCAAAAACAATTCATGCTGCTTTTTAAAACGCATGTTTTTTGCCACAAAATATGCAAATTAAACGCAGCATTTTGAACTGCATGGTGGGCACAGGAAAACCCTATTTTCCATAGACTTTGCTGGGAAATCAAAACGCAGCCATTTGGGCACTAAGAAAGTGCAGTTGAAAACGCTGCAGAAAAGCATGAAAAAACGCACCGTGGACACAGGGCCTAAGAGGAACTGACTTATGATAGCTACAGGAGTCATCACATGACCCTGTGTTACCATGGCAATGATTGGATCTACGTGATCACAACATGTAACTTCCGATGGAGCCAGGTGACTGAGAGCTTACTGCGGCTGCGATGTACACCGCGCTGTCACGTTTTGACAGCGCGGTGTAAGGAGTTAACAGGCACGAGTGGAGAGCGGATCCATTTGTGTCTGATATCCACACATGTCAGCTATTCAAATCAACTCATATGCGTGGAACTCGCTGCCCGCGGCATCAGGCAGTGAGTATGCCGACATGAGGCATGACGTACACAGTGTCGGTAAGAGGTTACCTGTATTATTTTATTTATTTATTTATTTTTTTAATTATTCTTTTCCCGCAAACAATGATTGTGAAGGCTCACAAGGTGAGCTAGGGAAATGATCAGCGGATGTCAGTTATTCATTATAGCAGGTGCCCTGCTGTTATGACCGATTGTGCCCTGGTTCCGACCTGGTGCCGCACCGTTGGAGGCCTCCGCTCCCAAATACTGCAGGGGGAGAGACATGCTGCTGAGACCCATGAGCCACGTACCTGGCAGTGAGCCCTGACGCGAGCAGGTGCCAGCAGCAGCCCTGCCCCCAAGTGACTGGGTGACAGCTTGGACCCTGCAGGATTAGGAGGCAGTTGTGAGGGAGAGAATGCAGGCGGATGCATTGGCTCGGGACTGGAAGGACGGTCCTAAAAGGCACAAATTCGATTGCCAATGCTCCTCAGGCTGGGAAGTCACTTTCAACTAGGACCAAAGGCTACGGCTTTATCGAGGAGGAGTATACCTGTCACCAGGTCTACGTCAACCGGGCCATGGTGACCAGGCCGTCTCTCCTTTCCTGGCTGCGGACCCTCTATGTGGGAGAGAGGGTCACCTTTATAAAGCTGCAATGCCGAAAGGGATGGTGCATGGTCGGGGTGACACAGCCTGCGGAGGCCGAGGCGGAGCGCATGGAGAAACGACAGAGAGCAGTAGCTGCTGAGCCAACTAGATCAGCGGCTCCGGCGGGCCTGAGAGAACAGAGGGAGCACCAGACAACCCAATGACCGGCGCGGAAACAGGCAGAACATCCGCCATCCCTTGCAGTGGCTGCAGCAGCCCCCTCGGTGATCATCACCGGAGACAAAGTCTACCAAATGTACTTGGAGAGGACCCCGGGGGAAGCAGGAGCACCCGGATGGAGCCGACCGGATGAGAAACCCATGGATATGGCGACGCCCGATGTCCCCAAATACAATTGATGCATGTAAAAAGAGGTTGACCTCAGAAAAGAAGAAGGCTGGAAGTGGCTGAGGACAATTGAAAAATTGCCAGTTTGTGGACGGGGAGGCCAGTTCCCGACTGCCCTCCTGTGAGAAAAAGTTAAAGGGGTTGTCCGACATAACAAAAATGTTTGAGTTTAAGCTAATCTGTGCTGTATTGTCATATTAATCACCCCTACATTGTTATTTTTTGTTTTCTAACTTTTGTTCCTCTTGAATTATCTCTTTATTCTGTGCAGCTTCTTGTTTACATTCAGCTCCAGCAAACATGACCACTTCCTGTGCAAAACCTCCCAGTCACAGCTGGCACCGCCCGGCCTCAGTGTCCAGCCCCACCCCAGTGTCCAGCCGCACCCTCTGTCCGCCCCCTGCACACACATTCCCTGTCAGTATATTCTGCCCCAGCACTGACCTCTCATCACTACACGGCAGGACACTACAGGGCAGGACACTGCAGTGCAGCACATTACAGGACACTACAGGACACTACAGGGCAGCACATTACAGGACACTACAGGACAGGACACTACAGGGCAGCACATTACAGAACACTACAGGACAGGACACTACAGGGCACTACAGGGCAGGAGACAAAAGGGCAGCACATTACAGGACACTACAGGACAGGACACTACAGGGCAGGACACTACAGGACACTACAGGGCAGCACACTACAGGGCACTACAGGGCAGGACTCTACAGGGCAGATCACTACAGGGCAGCACATTCCAGGACACTACAGGACAGGACACTACAGGGCAGCACATTACAGGACACTACAGGGCAGCACACTACAGGGCACTACAGAGCAGCACATTACAGGACAGGACACTACAGGGCAGCACATTACAGTACACTACAGGGCAGCACATTACAGGACACTACAGGACAGATCACTACAGGGCAGCACATTACAGGACACTACAGGACAGGACACTACAGGGCAGCACATTACAGGACACTACAGGGCAGCACACTACAGGGCACTACAGGGCAGGACACTACAGGGCAGCACATTACAGGACACTACAGGACAGGACACTACAGGGCAGCACATTACAGGACACTACAGGGCAGCACAGTACAGGACACTACAGGACAGGACACTACAGGGCAGCACATTACAGGGCAGGACACTGCAGGGCAGCGCACTACAGGACACTACAGGACAGGACACTACAGGGCAGCACACTACACGGCAGATCACTACAGGACACTACAGGGCAGGACACTACAGGACACTACAGGGCAGGACACTACAGAGCACTACAGGGCAGGACACTACAGGACACTACAGGGCTGCGCACTACAGGGCAGCACACTACACGGCAGCGCACTGCACGGCAGCGCACTGCACGGCAGGGCACTACAGGGCAGGGCACTACAGGGCAGCGCACTACACTACAGCATTGCAAATAACAGCCCCACATCGGGCTCTGCACCCCACACCACATCGGGCTCTGCACCCCTCACCACATCAGGCTCTGCACCGCATACACACACATCGGGCTGTGCACCGCATACACAAACATACATACACACACACACACACACATCGGGCTGTGCACCGCATACACACACACACACACACACACACCACCCCATAGGGAGTACATACTCACCCGTCATCGGTCCCCGCCGCTCCTGCACGTTCGCGCGCTGTCTGTGCTCTAGACATATCAGCACAGTGGTGACTTCACCGCTGTGCTGAAGAGAGTTCAGACAGCGTGCAAGATGAGAAGCAGCGCTGCGCTGCTTCTCATCAGCACTTTCAAATGTACCGGCATCTGTGATCTGTGATGCCGGTATATTTGAATGTGTGATCCTGAGCAGGGGGGCCGGTGCTGGAGCTGACACCATGGCAGCTGCCGCCAGGCCCCGCCGCCAGGTCACGGACCCCCACAGCAGTGCAGGGGGAGGTGCGGGGGAATGTGTGGGAGGGTGCAGGGAAGGGGGGCGGGGCTCATCGCACTGTACAGCCCAGCAAGGAGGCGACATGCTGTTTCCACATTTGCATGTCAACATGGCCCTGCCCATGTAGACATGAAATGACCGGAAGCAGCAAAATCGCGGCAGGAGCGGTCACATGACCGCTCTGAGCCGGGGGAGAGGGGCTGACAGCAGGGCAGGTAAGTGGTCTCTATCTACTTACCTGCCCCAATGTAGCCCCATAGGGAAATAATAAAAAAAAAGCAAATTAAGCCGGATAACCCCTTTAAAGGCCATGAGCCTCTGTTGGGCTGAGATGTTGCCCTGTGTGAGCCAAGGGATAATATGATAACCCTCGCGGCCGGACAAGGCCAGGTTTTTGCTTTTGATTATTGTGGAGGGATGTTGTAATACCCCTCGTGGTCTGAACTGTGTGTTTTTTTGTTTCCCCCCAATCCAAGCTCGGCACATGTTGCGCCCCCCTGCTGGATTTGGGAACTCTGCCAGCCCTTGGGGCAGGAGGAAGACTGTGACTTCGGCCCAGGAGTCCCTTGCAGCTCTCATGGACTTGGCCCATTTTGCCCCTGTGGACTAATCATGTCCTGTTTATGGACGTTGCCCCCTGGACTTAGTCCTGTCCTGTTTCAGGACAAAGTCCATGGGGGGAAAAGTCCATGGCCCCTGAGAGACTGAGCCCTATCCTGTGCAGCATGGAGGAGGGAAAAGTGAAACGGATGACCCGATGTGCTGGCCAGGTCAGGAAACAGGACAGTGTTTTTCAGTTTGTGCCCCCAGAACTTTGTGGATGAATTTTTCTTAAAGAAATATGCCCCCCACTTTGCAGTTGGTGGGAGATAATGACAAAACAATTTTGTGGGTAATCAAAGTCCCAAACAAAGAGACTGCTTCCTTGGACTGAGTGGGGTACTGTTGTTGGCCACAGTCCTCATGTTTAAATCAAGAAATGTTTTGATACTGTTTTAAGTGTAGAATGTGTGCATGCTTTTATGTTTTTCAGATGCCCAGTTGGTCGGGAATGACCAAGGTTAAAGAGGGGAGGGATATAAGAGGGTTACCCATGGTCAGTACTCCCCTGAAGACATCGTGCGCTGCATTGCCAATGTATATTGTGTAAGTTTTATGTGAGTTGTGCCACAATTCTGTCGCTGTGACAAGGTGGCATTGGGCTCCCTATTTGCTAGGAGGGAGTCTTGCACAAGAGATGCAGGACTAGGAGTTTTGGTGTAGCAGGCCTCATAGCATAGGGGTTGGGAGTTCCCGAGTTAGTAAGGGTATGTGTGCAACTTGCGTTCTTGATTTGACAAAAAAAATTGCACCCTCTGGCAGACTTTGACAATTGCAAACACTGCGCTTGACAAAAAAAAATGCATCCAAAACGCAAGCATTTTGGATGCGTTTTTGACAGGGTGAGTTTTTTAAAGGAGAAATAAAATATGATAGATTAGGATAATTGATAGATAGAAGAGATAGAAAAAAATAAAAATAATAGTTAGATAGAAAGAATATATAGAATAGACAATAAGAAAGAATATATAGAATAGATAGAAAGAAATAACAGAATAGCTCGAAAGAGTGACAGCTAGCTTTTCCAGCTGTTTTTTTTATTTTTTGGGGTAAAAAAAATTGAATTGGGGCCCCCCTATTTTTCTTATCTAGCACAGGAACAGCAGAAGCTGCGGGCTGCAACCCTCAGCTGTGTGCTGTACCTTGGCTGGTTCTGAAAAATAGAGGAGTGGTGGAGGACTCCTGCTGTGACCGGAAATCACCTGAGTGACAGCACCGCTGATTGCGTAGCTCACTTCAGTCACTCGGGTGATATGCTGTCACAGATGGAGGACTCCAGCTGTGGCAGCAGCTAACCTGAGTGACGTCACTGCTGATAGCGCTACTCACTTCAGTTGCGGCCTGAACCTCACAGCGGGCAGTTTTGTTCTATGGCGCTCGCTGTGAGGGTCAGATTTAGCAGTGCTGGAAGCGTCGTGGGACCTTGTGTGGATTATGTCCGACCTGGTGGGAAGGTTGGAAGGTTAATAAAGTGATGAAAGAGAGTGCTTTTGTTGGTATATGCAACAGATGAGGACTTCTTTGTATATGTGTGACGGAGGACTTTATGCTGATCTAACGGTAGATGGCGATGTTGTGTAAAGTTTCCTTACTCACTGTATTGTAAAAAGTCTTTTCTTTTCTTCCTGGTTTCGTTTTTCACTTCCTGATGCAATGCTGTATGACTGTGCAAATCATTACCTCATGTTCTCTCAGAAGTAAAGAGCTTGTTATCCCATGTAATCTGCTCTGTGAACTTTGTTCTGCAACTGGGAAGCTAGAAGCTGTGCAACAGCTTTTTTGTCTTTTATTTGAAATAAAGGATTTTTCTGTGTTAGTGTTTATTTACTTTCACTTACAAATTAGTGATGAGGGGGAGTCTCATAGACGCCTGCCATGACTAATCTAGGACTTAGAGGCTTCCATGGGCTTCCATTAACTCCTTATTACCCGGATTGCCACCGCACCAGGGCAATCAGGATGATCTGGGTAAAGTGCTGGGACTGTCACATCTAACGGATGCGGCAATTCCGGTTGGCTGATATTTTTAGGCTAGGGGGCTCCCAATAACGTGGGTCTCCCAGCCTGAGAATACCATCCCTCATCTGTGAGGTTTTATCTTGGTTGGGTTTCAAAATGGAGAGGGACCACACGCCATTTATTGTTTGTTTGTTTTTTAATTATTTATTTATTTTACTATATGATATAGACCCGCCCACCGGCATCTGTGATTGGTTGTAGTCAGACAGCTGACACTCAGCATTTGGTTGCAGTCAGACGCGCCCCATCATAGGCGTCGGTGGGCGGGGAAGCAGTCAATATGAAATGAGCCTAATGAGCGGTCGGCACTTTCAGAAGCAGAGGAAAGGCGCTGCAGGAGTAGCGTGACACCTACGCCAGTAAATGGTGAGTATGAAGCGGAGAGAGACAGAGAGAGACAGAGAGAGAATGGAGAAAAGTTGGTGACCTGCGTTTTTGTTGACAAAAAATGCATACAAAATGCAACCAAAAAGCAGTGGAAACGCACAGCTAACATTTTGGTTGCATTTTGGACATACCTTATTCATTTCAATGGGTGACAAAACATGACCAAAACGCAAAAAGAATGAACATGCTGCTTTTTTTGGTCAAAGATTTTGAGAAATATATGTCAAAATAAACGCTGACAAAAAGAATGCAACGTGCAGATGGAAATTCTGATTTCTCATAGCCTTTGCTGGGGAAGCAAAACGCATGCAGTTTGTCAAATAACACAATGCAGTTTAAAACGCAACCAATACATAAGAAAATAATGCAACATGCGGACATAGCCTTAGTCAGATAGTGCCAGAGATGGTGTGAAGAAGCAGCTGAGTGGTGCAGCGGTAGAGAAACAGGCAGAAGCATTGGGCAGGAGGAAATCAGAAGCTGGTGAACTGAAGCATTATGTTACAGAGAGGTAGCCTGGAAGTAGAGCGTGAACTAGAATAGCGCCAAGAAGGATAAAGTGAATAGTGCGGTTATTGTAAGGACCTTAGGGGTACTTTGCACGCTGCGACATCGCTAGCTAATGATAGCGATGCCGAGCGCGATAGTACCCGCCCCCGTCGCACCTGTGATATGTAGTGCGAGCTGCCGTAACGAACATTATCGCTACGGCAGCTTTACACTCACATACCTGGTCGGCGACGTCGCTGTGACTGCCGAGGAAACCCTCCTTTAAGGGGGAGGTGCTTTAGGCGTCACAGCGACGTCACAAAGCGGCCGGCCAATCAAAGCGGAGGGGCAGAGATGAGCAGGATGTAAACATCCCGCCCACCTCCTTCCTTCCGCATAGCCGGTGGACGGCAGATGCAGGTAAGGAGATGTTTGTTGGTCCTGCAGCTTCACACACAGCGATGTGTGGCGCTGCAGGAATGACAAACAACATCTTACCTGCGGACGCACCGACATTATGGAAATGAACGACGTGACACAGATCAGCGATTTTTGACTGTTTCACGCTCGTTCATCTCCGCTCCTAGTATTTACACGTTGCGACGTCGCTACCGGATGTGCGTCACTTTTGTTTTGACCCCACCGATATCGCAGTAGCGTTGTCGCAACGTGCAAAGTACCTCTTAGTCTTCAGACAGTCACCGTCACTGCAGGATTGGGATCCTCGGATGCAACCCGGTAGAAGATAGCCTTTCAGAGAACAGTGAAGTGTAGAGAAGAAACTCTCATGCCGGTGAGACCCTGAGAACAGCCGTGATGGGGAGAGCCATGTTGAACTGTGAAACAATGCCTGTGAAATATGTGTGCCTCTCCTATGGGGAAGATTGGTGTTTCCAAGACACTGGTGACAGTAAAGACAAAGTGTTTTATAGCTGGCCCAAGTGTGGACTTTATTCTTATGGGAGTGAATCTGCAGCATGTTCCTTGGAGCAGCAGCAGCAGCGGACTGACAGCCCAGAAGTACCCGGTTACTCAGGTATCGCACCACAGCACCAACCCAAACACACACTGCAAACCCCTTTTCTGTAGCGTGTCAGGCGGGTGCTGGACTATGTCCCTCACCCCCGGCTACCAATCACAAGAGAATTGAGATAAGGCAGATGAGACTAGTCAGCAAGGAACGACTTGAGGAACCTGGAAATGGTGACAACATGCACAGTCACATCATCACTCACATACGGCCAGACTATCTATACAGACAACCCCTTTTACACAAATACATTGGTTGCTATTTATTGATTTCTTACCTCCTGTCTGCTCTCGCCATCTTTTCCGGCTTTTATTTTCTTCTTCATACCTAAAAATTAAAGTGGACATAGATATTGATGAGATACAATCTTTACATTCGGCCTCATTTACATTTCTGTTCCTGTTTTACGTCGCCCAACCTGAAGTTGCTGAGACACTGCAATATTGGATGGAAGGGCTCACGCCACCGGATTAGCTGGACGAGTGCTAGCGGATTTTTTATTGAATAGCACTCGGCCCAACGTTTTTCAGAGGGCCAGTGCTGAGGCCCAATTTGTTGTTTTACTGACAGAACCTCTTGGTGCCGGCTACAATTTGCCATTCAATCGGATAAGACTCATTCAGGTCTATGGTGCGAGGGACACATTGCCATCCGAGGGCGGTCAGATTTCTCCATCTTCTCCTCAGTGAGGTCATAAGCATCATTTACATCTGCTTTACAACAGCAGCAGTTTTGGAACAATTTGCTTCTCAGTAATCTAGATGGGTTAAAAGTTTCTCAAACTAATTTTTTGTTTAGGGACCACTTCACATTTGGAGTGACTTTAAGGGGCCAATGTGACAGAAAATACTTAAACGTGACAGCTTTAAAAAACTGCACCCCTCAAAGTAGTCAAAACCAAATCCAAGAAGCTTATTTACCCTTTAGATGCTTCACACTAATTAAAGCAATTTTGAACATTAAATTAACATTTTAATTTTTCGCACAAAAATGTGTTTATTTAGCAAAAAATTGTTCCATTTCACAAGGGTTACAGGAGAAATAATATGGAGCATAGAATTCTGTCCTATTTCTCCTGAGTATGTTGATACTGCATATTTAGTGGAAAAACGATGTGCGAGCGCAAGGTGGGGTCTGGAAGGGATGGAGCGGAATTTGCTATCTATTCCAGAGAGCATGCTGCATTTGTAGAGCCCCTGATGTGCAAACAGTGAAGACTCCCACAAGTGACCCCATTTTGGAAACTAAACCCCTCAAGGAATTCATCTAGATACGTGGTGCGCACCATAAATCCCCAGATGCTTCACAAAGTTTTATAACATTGAGCCGTGAAAATAAAAACACACATTGACATACAAATTTTGCTTTAGTTCCAATTTTCTCATTTTCACAAGGGTATTGGCAGAAATTACACAACACATTTTGGGGTCCATTTTTATTTCTGAGGACAGACACATACCTCCAAACTTTCCAAGAAAGGAAAGAGGGCCAAACTGTGTGTCACGCTATGTGTGCGCCACGGCGATTTTAGGCCACGCCCCTAACCATACCCATTTCACAACTAGTCACGCCCATAACCACTCCCCATCCACACCCATTCAGCACTGCCGATCACATTGTTTTATAAACAATAATTATAAACAGAAAAAATATAAAATATTCTTAATGCAAACTTGGTAGTATTTATTTTAAATTAGAATATTTTAAAGCAACAAAATTCTATTCTAAAGCAGATCTGACACCTTAATCTACAATAGGTAAAAGTTGCACATTACATATACTGTAAGATCTACTCTATTAGACAAATTATCTTTAATAACATTGTGCTTCTGGTTAACCCCTTTAACTCCCCCGGGAGTGCCGGTGTATTTGCAATGATGGTGCGTGAGGGAGTGCCGGTGTATGTGTAGTGATGGTGCGTGCAGGAGTGCCGGTGTATGTGCGGTCATGGTGCGTGCGGGAGTGCCGGTGTATGTACAGTGATGGTGCGTGCGGGAGTGCCGGAGTATTTGCAGTGATGGTGCGTGCGGGAGGGCCAGTGTACGTGTAGTGACAGTGCGTGCGGGAGTGCCGGTGTATGTGCGGGGATGGTGGGTGTGGGAGTGCCGGTGTATGTGCAGTGATGGTGCGTGCAGGAGTGCCGGTGTATTTGCGGTGATGGTGCGTGGGGGGGTGCCGGTGTATGTGCGGTGATGGTGCGTGCGGGAGTGCCGGTGAATGTGTAGTGATGGTGCGTGCGGGAGTGCCGGTGTATGTGTAGTGATGGTGCGTGCGGGAGTGCCGGTGTATGTGTAGTGATGGTGCGTGCGGGAGTGCCGGTGTATGTACGGTGATGGTGCGTTGGGGGAGTGCCGGTGTATGTGCGGTGATGGTGAGTGGGGGGAGTGCCGGTGTATCTGTAGTGATGGTGCGTGCAGGAGTGCCACTGTATGTGCGGTGATGGTGCGTGCGGGAGTGCCGGTGTATGTGCAGTGATGGTGCGTGGGGGGAGTGCCGGTGTATGTGCGGTGATGGTGCGTGGGGGGAGTGCCGGTGTATGTGTAGTGATGGTGCGTGCAGGAGTGCCGCTGTATGTGCGGTGATGGTGCGTGCGGGAGTGCCGGTGTATGTGCGGTGATGGTGCGTGCAGGAGTGCCGGTGTATGTGCGGAGATGGTGCGTGCGGGAGTGCCGGTGTATGTGCAGGGATGGTGCGTGCAGGAGTCCCGGTGTATGTGCGGGGATGGTGGGTGGGGGGAGTGCCGGTGTATGTGCAGTGATGGTGCGTGTCGGTGTATGTGTGGGGATGGTGGGTGGGGGGAGTGCCGGTGTATGTGCGGGGATGGTGGGTGGGGGGAGTGCCGGTGTATGTGCAGTGATGGTGCGTGTCGGTGTATGTGTGGGGATGGTGGGTGGGGGGAGTGCCGGTGTATGTGCGGGGATGGTGGGTGGGGGGAGTGCCGGTGTATGTGGGGGGATGGTGGGTGGGGGGAGTGCCGGTGTATGTGCGGGGATGGTGGGTGGGGGGAGTGCCGGTGTATGTGCGGGGATGGTGGGTGGGGGGAGTGCCGGTGTATGTGCGGGGATGGTGGGTGGGGGGAGTGCCGGTGTATGTGCGGGGATGGTGGGGTCTCTCTCTCTCAGCCTAAAAACAAAGAAAAAAAAAATGGGATCCGTCACCTCAGTTTTTACACAATCAGAGACGTATCCGTCGCACCAGGCACAAAGTGGATTGTCTTAAACCTTATCTCATGATTGTTACAATCAAAAGATACTCCGAGTGTATCAATGCACAATAAAGAATTCCATAAGCTTTTTTAGGATAAAACCCAAAACTTTATTAGGCAATCAAACATATAAATATTAAAATAAACAGGGAGACACACCTTGTTGAAGGACAGAAATATGCCACCGTTTTGAACACGCATCGGTATTTTCAGTCAGATAAAGCACAAGTATTGCAAATCGTTATTATTATTCTTTCATGTGTCAAACTATTAGTAGCAAGATATCATTATTTTAACCAAAATTATCAAGACATGAACATTGCAGACAGCAATTCCACCCTTCGTTATTGCTATTCTGGCATAATAAGCCTATATTCATATAGGTGCCTTGCCGTCAGCATGCTCAAGCCCTGTGCATACTATGCTCCACAATATGGATGTGTGTCAATAGCCGCATATACATACAATGCACCTATAGGCTCATAACAATCCCACAGATTGAACAAAATAGGTAAGTATATTATATTATATTTGGCCCATAAAAATAGATGAAATCAGGGCTTTTGTCTGTAAAGAGTATACATATACCGCCAATATCATAATCAAACTATATATTGTCATCACCATAAGACATGTGGGCAGACACATATATTATGAAAAGTAATTAACAGTCTTGACACACATCCAAGTTGTTCAATCATTCACAGATGAAAACGCTGCAATGTGCACAGTCAGAAGCACAAGTGGCAATGCTCTGAATAAAGGTGTTCATCTAGAAATGCACAGCATCACTATCGTATTCCACCACAGTGAGTGTGATTTGTTAATCACCAAGTGTGCAGGTATAGTTTGACACATGAAAGAATAATAATAACGATTTGCAATACTTGTGCTTTATCTGACTGAAAATACCGATGCGTGTTCAAAACGGTGGCATATTTCTGTCCTTCAACAAGGTGTGTCTCCCTGTTTATTTTAATATTTATATGTTTGATTGCCTAATAAAGTTTTGGGTTTTATCCTAAAAAAGCTTATGGAATTCTTTATTGTGCATTGATACACTCGGAGTATCTTTTGATTGTAACAATCATGAGATAAGGCTGAGGGGCACTTTGCACACTGCGACATCGCAGGTGCGATGTCGGTGGGGTCAAATTGAAAGTGACGCACATCCGGCATCGCATGCGACATCGCAGTGTGTAAAGCCTGGATGATACGATTAACGAGCGCAAAAGCGTCGTAATCGTATCATCGGTGCAGCGTCGGCGTAATCCATAATTACGCTGACGCGACGGTCCGATGTTGTTCCTCGCTCCTGCGGCAGCACACCACACATCGCTGTGTGTGAAGCCGCAGGAGCGAGGAACATCTCCTACCGGCGTCACCGCGGCTTCCGTAGGATATGCGGAAGGAAGGAGGTGGGCAGGATGTTTACATCCCACTCATCTCCGCCCCTCCGCTCCGATTGGCCGCCTGCCGTGTGACGTCGCAGAGACGCCGCACGACCCGCCCCCTTAACAAGGAGGCGGGTCGCCGGCCACAGGGACGTCGCACGGCAGATGAGTGTGTGTGTGAAGCTGGCGTAGCGATAATTTTCGCTACGCCAGCTATCACCACATATCGCTGCTGCGACGGGGGCGGGGACTATCGCACTCGGCATCGCAGCATCGGCCTGCGATGTCGCAGTGTGCAAAGTGCCCCTTAGATTGTGTAAGTGGAGTGATGCTCCTTGATGTAAAGGTCCAGTCACACTAAACAACTTACCAGCGATCCCAACAACGATAGGGATCGCTGGTAAGTTGCTAGGAGGTTGCTGGTGAGATGTCACACTAAGCGACGCTCCAGCGATCCCACCAGCAACCTGACCTGGCAGGGATCGCTGGAGCGTCGCTACACGAGTTGCTGGTGAGCTCACCAGCAACCAGTGACCAGCCCCCAGCGCCGCGTGGAAGATGCTGCGCTTGGTAACTAAGGTAAATATCGGGTAACCAACCCGATATTTACCTTGGTTATCAGCGCACTCAGCTACACGTGCAGAGAGCAGGGAGCAGCGCACACTGAGCGCTGGCTCCCTGCTCTCCTAGTTACAGCACACATCGGGTTAATTACCCGATGTGTGCTGCAGCTAAATGTGCACAGAGCAGGGAGCAGCGCACAATGCTTAGCGCTGGCTCCCTGCTCTCCTAGCTACAGTACACATCGGGTTAATTAACCCGATGTGTCCTGCAGCTACATGTGCACAGAGCAGGGAGCAGCGCACAATGCTTAGTGCTGGCTCTCTGCTCTCCTAGCTACAGCACACATCGGGTTAATTAACCCGATGTGTCCTGCAGCTACATGTGCACAGAGCAGGAGCCGGCAGCACAGGCAGTGAGAGCGGCGGAGGCTGGTAACAAAGGTAAATATCGGCTTCTTGGTTACCCGATGTTTACATTGGTTACCAGCCTCCGCAGAAGCCGGCTCCTGCTGCCTGCACATTTAGTTGTTGCTGTCTCGCTGTCATACACAGTGATGTGTGCTTCACAGCAGGAGAGCAACAACTAAAAAATGGCCCAGGACATTCAGCAACAACCAACGACCTCACAGCAGGGGCCAGGTTGTTGCTGGATGTCACACACAGCAACATCGCTAGCAACGTCACAAAAGTTGTTCGTTAGCAGCGATGTTGCTAGCGATGTTGCTTAGTGTGACGGGGCCTTTAGTTGGGACAAGTTTGCTAATTAATAAACTGGATTGTGTCCGATTGCAAAAAACTGACACATCTGGTTTTTGCTCTGCGGCACAATACGGCGCTCTGCAGAAAAATGCAACGGGTTTTTTTTTTGCCGCCGGTTGCATTTTTTCCCGCATAGACTTGCATTAGCGCCGTATTGTGCCGCATGGCCTTGCATTGTGACCGTTTTTTGCCGGATGTGGCATATTTAGCCGATGCGTCGCCAGATGGAACGTTGCCTGGCACTTTTTTGTGTGGCGAAAAAAACGCATTTACAATGCATGCCTGTGGACGCCGGATGCGTTTTTTTTGCACTGCGCATGCTCAGTATCAAGCCGCATCCGTGAGAAACCGGAAGGGCCGCATGGAAAAACTTATGTAACGGATCCGTTTTTTCACCGCATCCGTTGCATAGGTTTTTGAGCTGGATTGAGCCGCACTGCTCAAACCGGCGCAGTGCAAAAAAACGCATCCGGCGTCCATAGGTCCGGGGAGGAGAAACCACCCCTCTTGATTTCCCCTCCTCCCCGAATCTAAGGTATTTGCAATGCAAAGTGATCGCAGCCACCGGGGCCGCGATCTCGCCATGACATACTGGATACGTCATGGGTCCTTAAGTACCAAGGAGCCATGACGTACCCAGTACGTCATAGGTCGCTTAGGGGTTAATGTGCCTTCCCGCACACACACACACATATACACACACACACACACACACCATTCTTCTCACCTGTCCCGCGCTCCCTCGGCTGCCTCATCTCTGCTTCGTGCGGCTCCCCAGGCCCGTGCCCCTGTAGCATCGCGGCCGGTGCAGGGGTCGCAGCCACTGTCAGTGACTTATGTCAGATGATTGTTTTGCCGGCGCGAGAGCGCAGAGTCCGTGACTCAGATATCAGCGCCGCCGGCAAAACACTCATCTAACAAAGCGCAGACAGTGACTGCGGCCCCTGCACCGGCCGCGATGCTACAGGGGCACGGGCCTGGGGGCCGCGTGTTTGAGACCGCTGATTTACACGATCACATCTAGTGACGGGACAGACAGCACGACACAGAACACATTACTCACCGCTCCGCTCCAGCAGGGGTCCACACCTCGCGCCACCAGAACTCCCGTCCTCTCTGCCCCCAGGGCGGCCGATCTTCCTCATTTCTTTCTCCATAACGCTGTCTGGAAATCCCCTCTCCATCATATTACTCCTCCGATCCACGAACGATAAATTCTCCGATGAACGAACGATAACTCCTCAGATCCAAGAACGTAACTGCACAACACCGACTTCTCCTCGCTCCAACTACAACCCACAAGGGCCTATCAGTCAGCTCGGCCTTTATATAGGACCTGCGGTTCGCGCCAACGGTGACCTCCAATCAGAAGCTGTTTGGCGAATGTCCCTGAACACGTCATGGGCCTGACAACAGGTTTAAAAAAAGGTCATAGAAAGTTCACAGCGTTAAAGGGGCCTCGCTGCAGCGAGTGTAATATGCAATATCTAGCTGTCTATTATCTATCTATCATCTATCTATCTATCTATCCCTCTTTTATCTATTATCTATCCCTCTATCTATCTATCATCTATCTATTATCTATCTTTCATCTATCTATTATCTATCTATCTATTAGATATCCCTCTATCTATCCCTCTATCTATCTATCTCTCTATCTATTATCTATCTTTCATCTATCTTTCTATTATCTATCTATCTATTAGATATCCCTCTATCTATCCCTCTATCTATCTATCTCTCTATCTATTATCTATCTTTCATCTATCTATCTATTATCTATCTATCTATCCCTCTATCTATCTACCTATCTATCTACCCCTCTATCTGTCTTTTGGTTTTTTAATGTTGAATTAATAAAATTATGTATTTTATCATTGTCTATAGCTATTCTGTGTGAATCGGGTTGTTTTTTTTAGATACATAATAGAAAACAGATAATAGAGAGATAGATAACAGAAAGAACATATAGAATAGATAATAAGAAAGAACATATAGAATAGATAGAAATAAATAACAGAATAGCTTAATAGCTTAAGGGATAGCTATTTTGGCCAGCTGGTTTTTTTTTTGTTTTTTTTTGTAATTTAGTTAAAAAAATGACGTGGGGTCCCCCCCATTTTTCATGTCCAGCATGATTCGGGGAGGAGGGGAAATCAAGAGGGGTGGTTTCTCCTCCCCGGACCTATGGACGCCGGATGCGTTTTTTTGCACTGCGCCGGTTTGAGCAGTGCGGCTCAATCCAGCTCAAAAACCTATGCAACGGATGCGGTGAAAAAACGGATCCGTTACATAAGTTTTTCCATGCGGCCCTTCCGGTTTCTCACGGATGCGGCTTGATACTGAGCATGCGCAGTGCAAAAAAAACGCATCCGGCGTCCACAGGCATGCATTGTAAATGCGTTTTTTTCGCCACACAAAAAAGTGCCAGGCAACGTTCCATCTGGCGACGCATCGGCTAAATATGCCACATCCGGCAAAAAACGGTCACAATGCAAGGCCATGCGGCACAATACGGCGCTAATGCAAGTCTATGCGGGAAAAAATGCAACCGGCGGCAAAAAAAAAACCCGTTGCATTTTTCTGCAGAGCGCCGTATTGTGCCGCAGAGCAAAAACCGGATGTGTCAGTTTTTTGCAATCGGACACAATCCAGTTTATTAATTAGCAAACTTGTCCCAACTAAAGGCCCCGTCACACTAAGCAACATCGCTAGCAACATCGCTGCTAACGAACAACTTTTGTGACGTTGCTAGCGATGTTGCTGTGTGTGACATCCAGCAACAACCTGGCCCCTGCTGTGAGGTCGTTGGTTGTTGCTGAATGTCCTGGGCCATTTTTTAGTTGTTGCTCTCCTGCTGTGAAGCACACATCACTGTGTATGACAGCGAGACAGCAACAACTAAATGTGCAGGCAGCAGGAGCCGGCTTCTGCGGAGGCTGGTAACCAATGTAAACATCGGGTAACCAAGAAGCCGATATTTACCTTTGTTACCAGCCTCCGCCGCTCTCACTGCCTGTGCTGCCGGCTCCTGCTCTGTGCACATGTAGCTGCAGGACACATCGGGTTAATTAACCCGATGTGTGCTGTAGCTAGGAGAGCAGAGAGCCAGCACTAAGCATTGTGCGCTGCTCCCTGCTCTGTGCACATGTAGCTGCAGGACACATCGGGTTAATTAACCCGATGTGTACTGTAGCTAGGAGAGCAGGGAGCCAGCGCTAAGCATTGTGCGCTGCTCCCTGCTCTGTGCACATTTAGCTGCAGCACACATCGGGTAATTAACCCGATGTGTGCTGTAACTAGGAGAGCAGGGAGCCAGCGCTCAGTGTGCGCTGCTCCCTGCTCTCTGCACGTGTAGCTGAGTGCGCTGATAACCAAGGTAAATATCGGGTTGGTTACCCGATATTTACCTTAGTTACCAAGCGCAGCATCTTCCACGCGGCGCTGGGGGCTGGTCACTGGTTGCTGGTGAGCTCACCAGCAACTCGTGTAGCGACGCTCCAGCGATCCCTGCCAGGTCAGGTTGCTGGTGGGATCGCTGGAGCGTCGCTTAGTGTGACATCTCACCAGCAACCTCCTAGCAACTTACCAGCGATCCCTATCGTTGTTGGGATCGCTGGTAAGTTGTTTAGTGTGACTGGACCTTTACATCAAGGAGCATCACTCCACTTACACAATCTAAGGGGCACTTTGCACACTGCGACATCGCAGGCCGATGCTGCGATGCCGAGTGCGATAGTCCCCGCCCCCGTCGCAGCAGCGATATGTGGTGATAGCTGGCGTAGCGAAAATTATCGCTACGCCAGCTTCACACACACACTCATCTGCCGTGCGACGTCCCTGTGGCCGGCGACCCGCCTCCTTGTTAAGGGGGCGGGTCGTGCGGCGTCTCTGCGACGTCACACGGCAGGCGGCCAATCGGAGCGGAGGGGCGGAGATGAGTGGGATGTAAACATACTGCCCACCTCCTTCCTTCCGCATATCCTACGGAAGCCGCGGTGACGCCGGTAGGAGATGTTCCTCGCTCCTGCGGCTTCACACACAGCGATGTGTGGTGTGCTGCCGCAGGAGCGAGGAACAACATCGGACCGTCGCGTCAGCGTAATTATGGATTACGCCGACGCTGCACCGATGATACGATTACGACGCTTTTGCGCTCGTTAATCGTATCATCCAGGCTTTACACACTGCGATGTCGCATGCGATGCCGGATGTGCGTCACTTTCAATTTGACCCCACCGACATCGCACCTGCGATGTCGCAGTGTGCAAAGTGCCCCTCAGCCTTATCTCATGATTGTTACAATCAAAAGATACTCCGAGTGTATCAATGCACAATAAAGAATTCCATAAGCTTTTTTAGGATAAAACCCAATAATAATAACGATTTGCAATACTTGTGCTTTATCTGACTGAAAATACCGATGCGTGTTCAAAACGGTGGCATATTTCTGTCCTTCAACAAGGTGTGTCTCCCTGTTTATTTTAATATTTATATGTTTGATTGCCTAATAAAGTTTTGGGTTTTATCCTAAAAAAGCTTATGGAATTCTTTATTGTGCATTGATACACTCGGAGTATCTTTTGATTGTAACAATCATGAGATAAGGTTTAAGACAATCCACTTTGTGCCTGGTGCGACGGATACGTCTCTGATTGTGTAAAAACTGAGGTGACGGATCCCATTTTTTTTTTCTTTGTTTTTAGGCTGAGAGAGAGAGACCCCACCATCCCCGCACATACACCGGCACTCCCCCCACCCACCATCCCCGCACATACACCGGCACTCCCCCCACCCACCATCCCCGCACATACACCGGCACTCCCCCCACCCACCATCCCCGCACATACACCGGCACTCCCCCCACCCACCATCCCCCCACATACACCGGCACTCCCCCCACCCACCATCCCCGCACATACACCGGCACTCCCCCCACCCACCATCCCCACACATACACCGACACGCACCATCACTGCACATACACCGGCACTCCCCCCACCCACCATCCCCGCACATACACCGGCACTCCCCCCACCCACCATCCCCACACATACACCGACACGCACCATCACTGCACATACACCGGCACTCCCCCCACCCACCATCCCCGCACATACACCGGGACTCCTGCACGCACCATCCCTGCACATACACCGGCACTCCCGCACGCACCATCTCCGCACATACACCGGCACTCCTGCACGCACCATCACCGCACATACACCGGCACTCCCGCACGCACCATCACCGCACATACAGCGGCACTCCTGCACGCACCATCACTACACATACACCGGCACTCCCCCCACGCACCATCACCGCACATACACCGGCACTCCCCCCACGCACCATCACTGCACATACACCGGCACTCCCGCACGCACCATCACCGCACATACAGTGGCACTCCTGCACGCACCATCACTACAGATACACCGGCACTCCCCCCACTCACCATCACCGCACATACACCGGCACTCCCCCAACGCACCATCACCGTACATACACCGGCACTCCCGCACGCACCATCACTACACATACACCGGCACTCCCGCACGCACCATCACTACACATACACCGGCACTCCCGCACGCACCATCACTACACATTCACCGGCACTCCCGCACGCACCATCACCGCACATACACCGGCACCCCCCCACGCACCATCACCGCAAATACACCGGCACTCCTGCACGCACCATCACTGCACATACACCGGCACTCCCACACCCACCATCCCCGCACATACACCGGCACTCCCGCACGCACTGTCACTACACGTACACTGGCCCTCCCGCACGCACCATCACTGCAAATACTCCGGCACTCCCGCACGCACCATCACTGTACATACACCGGCACTCCCGCACGCACCATGACCGCACATACACCGGCACTCCTGCACGCACCATCACTACACATACACCGGCACTCCCTCACGCACCATCATTGCAAATACACCGGCACTCCCGGGGGAGTTAAAGGGGTTAACCAGAAGCACAATGTTATTAAAGCTAATTTGTCTAATAGAGTAGATCTTACAGTATATGTAATGTGCAACTTTTACCTATTGTAGATTAAGGTGTCAGATCTGCTTTAGAATAGAATTTTGTTGCTTTAAAATATTCTAATTTAAAATAAATACTACCAAGTTTGCATTAAGAATATTTTATATTTTTTCTGTTTATAATTATTGTTTATAAAACAATGTGATCGGCAGTGCTGAATGGGTGTGGATGGGGAGTGGTTATGGGCGTGACTAGTTGTGAAATGGGTATGGTTAGGGGAGTGGCCTAAAATCGCCGTGGCGCACACATAGCGTGACACACAGTTTGGCCCTCTTTCCTTTCTTGGAAAGTTTGGAGGTATGTGTCTGTCCTCAGAAATAAAAATGGACCCCAAAATGTGTTGTGTAATTTCTGCCAATACCCTTGTGAAAATGAGAAAATTGGAACTAAAGCAAAATTTGTATGTCAATGTGTGTTTTTATTTTCACGGCTCAATGTTATAAAACTTTGTGAAGCATCTGGGGATTTATGGTGCGCACCACGTATCTAGATGAATTCCTTGAGGGGTTTAGTTTCCAAAATGGGGTCACTTGTGGGAGTCTTCACTGTTTGCACATCAGGGGCTCTACAAATGCAGCATGCTCTTTGGAATAGATAGCAAATTCCGCTCCATCCCTTCCAGACCCCACCTTGCGCTCGCACATCGTTTTTCCACTAAATATGCAGTATCAACATACTCAGGAGAAATAGGACAGAATTCTATGCTCCATATTATTTCTCCTGTAACCCTTGTGAAATGGAACAATTTTTTGCTAAATAAACACATTTTTGTGCGAAAAATTAAAATGTTAATTTAATGTTCAAAATTGCTTTAATTAGTGTGAAGCATCTAAAGGGTAAATAAGCTTCTTGGATTTGGTTTTGACTACTTTGAGGGGTGCAGTTTTTTAAAGCTGTCACGTTTAAGTATTTTCTGTCACATTGGCCCCTTAAAGTCACTCCAAATGTGAAGTGGTCCCTAAACAAAAAATTAGTTTGAAAAACTTTTAACCCATCTAGATTACTGAGAAGCAAATTGTTCCAAAACTGCTGCTGTTGTAAAGCAGATGTAAATGATGCTTATGACCTCACTGAGGAGAAGATGGAGAAATCTGACCGCCCTCGGATGGCAATGTGTCCCTCGCACCATAGACCTGAATGAGTCTTATCCGATTGAATGGCAAATTGTAGCCGGCACCAAGAGGTTCTGTCAGTAAAACAACAAATTGGGCCTCAGCACTGGCCCTCTGAAAAACGTTGGGCCGAGTGCTATTCAATAAAAAATCCGCTAGCACTCGTCCAGCTAATCCGGTGGCGTGAGCCCTTCCATCCAATATTGCAGTGTCTCAGCAACTTCAGGTTGGGCGACGTAAAACAGGAACAGAAATGTAAATGAGGCCGAATGTAAAGATTGTATCTCATCAATATCTATGTCCACTTTAATTTTTAGGTATGAAGAAGAAAATAAAAGCCGGAAAAGATGGCGAGAGCAGACAGGAGGTAAGAAATCAATAAATAGCAACCAATGTATTTGTGTAAAAGGGGTTGTCTGTATAGATAGTCTGGCCGTATGTGAGTGATGATGTGACTGTGCATGTTGTCACCATTTCCAGGTTCCTCAAGTCGTTCCTTGCTGACTAGTCTCATCTGCCTTATCTCAATTCTCTTGTGATTGGTAGCCGGGGGTGAGGGACATAGTCCAGCACCCGCCTGACACGCTACAGAAAAGGGGTTTGCAGTGTGTGTTTGGGTTGGTGCTGTGGTGCGATACCTGAGTAACCGGGTACTTCTGGGCTGTCAGTCCGCTGCTGCTGCTGCTCCAAGGAACATGCTGCAGATTCACTCCCATAAGAATAAAGTCCACACTTGGGCCAGCTATAAAACACTTTGTCTTTACTGTCACCAGTGTCTTGGAAACACCAATCTTCCCCATAGGAGAGGCACACATATTTCACAGGCATTGTTTCACAGTTCAACATGGCTCTCCCCATCACGGCTGTTCTCAGGGTCTCACCGGCATGAGAGTTTCTTCTCTACACTTCACTGTTCTCTGAAAGGCTATCTTCTACCGGGTTGCATCCGAGGATCCCAATCCTGCAGTGACGGTGACTGTCTGAAGACTAAGAGGTACTTTGCACGTTGCGACAACGCTACTGCGATATCGGTGGGGTCAAAACAAAAGTGACGCACATCCGGTAGCGACGTCGCAACGTGTAAATACTAGGAGCGGAGATGAACGAGCGTGAAACAGTCAAAAATCGCTGATCTGTGTCACGTCGTTCATTTCCATAATGTCGGTGCGTCCGCAGGTAAGATGTTGTTTGTCATTCCTGCAGCGCCACACATCGCTGTGTGTGAAGCTGCAGGACCAACAAACATCTCCTTACCTGCATCTGCCGTCCACCGGCTATGCGGAAGGAAGGAGGTGGGCGGGATGTTTACATCCTGCTCATCTCTGCCCCTCCGCTTTGATTGGCCGGCCGCTTTGTGACGTCGCTGTGACGCCTAAAGCACCTCCCCCTTAAAGGAGGGTTTCCTCGGCAGTCACAGCGACGTCGCCGACCAGGTATGTGAGTGTAAAGCTGCCGTAGCGATAATGTTCGTTACGGCAGCTCGCACTACATATCACAGGTGCGACGGGGGCGGGTACTATCGCGCTCGGCATCGCTATCATTAGCTAGCGATGTCGCAGCGTGCAAAGTACCCCTAAGGTCCTTACAATAACCGCACTATTCACTTTATCCTTCTTGGCGCTATTCTAGTTCACGCTCTACTTCCAGGCTACCTCTCTGTAACATAATGCTTCAGTTCACCAGCTTCTGATTTCCTCCTGCCCAATGCTTCTGCCTGTTTCTCTACCGCTGCACCACTCAGCTGCTTCTTCACACCATCTCTGGCACTATCTGACTAAGGCTATGTCCGCATGTTGCATTATTTTCTTATGTATTGGTTGCGTTTTAAACTGCATTGTGTTATTTGACAAACTGCATGCGTTTTGCTTCCCCAGCAAAGGCTATGAGAAATCAGAATTTCCATCTGCACGTTGCATTCTTTTTGTCAGCGTTTATTTTGACATATATTTCTCAAAATCTTTGACCAAAAAAAGCAGCATGTTCATTCTTTTTGCGTTTTGGTCATGTTTTGTCACCCATTGAAATGAATAAGGTATGTCCAAAATGCAACCAAAATGTTAGCTGTGCGTTTCCACTGCTTTTTGGTTGCATTTTGTATGCATTTTTTGTCAACAAAAACGCAGGTCACCAACTTTTCTCCATTCTCTCTCTGTCTCTCTCTGTCTCTCTCCGCTTCATACTCACCATTTACTGGCGTAGGTGTCACGCTACTCCTGCAGCGCCTTTCCTCTGCTTCTGAAAGTGCCGACCGCTCATTAGGCTCATTTCATATTGACTGCTTCCCCGCCCACCGACGCCTATGATGGGGCGCGTCTGACTGCAACCAAATGCTGAGTGTCAGCTGTCTGACTACAACCAATCACAGATGCCGGTGGGCGGGTCTATATCATATAGTAAAATAAATAAATAATTAAAAAACAAACAAACAATAAATGGCGTGTGGTCCCTCTCCATTTTGAAACCCAACCAAGATAAAACCTCACAGATGAGGGATGGTATTCTCAGGCTGGGAGACCCACGTTATTGGGAGCCCCCTAGCCTAAAAATATCAGCCAACCGGAATTGCCGCATCCGTTAGATGTGACAGTCCCAGCACTTTACCCAGATCATCCTGATTGCCCTGGTGCGGTGGCAATCCGGGTAATAAGGAGTTAATGGAAGCCCATGGAAGCCTCTAAGTCCTAGATTAGTCATGGCAGGCGTCTATGAGACTCCCCCTCATCACTAATTTGTAAGTGAAAGTAAATAAACACTAACACAGAAAAATCCTTTATTTCAAATAAAAGACAAAAAAGCTGTTGCACAGCTTCTAGCTTCCCAGTTGCAGAACAAAGTTCACAGAGCAGATTACATGGGATAACAAGCTCTTTACTTCTGAGAGAACATGAGGTAATGATTTGCACAGTCATACAGCATTGCATCAGGAAGTGAAAAACGAAACCAGGTAGAAAAGAAAAGACTTTTTACAATACAGTGAGTAAGGAAACTTTACACAACATCGCCATCTACCGTTAGATCAGCATAAAGTCCTCCGTCACACATATACAAAGAAGTCCTCATCTGTTGCATATACCAACAAAAGCACTCTCTTTCATCACTTTATTAACCTTCCAACCTTCCCACCAGGTCGGACATAATCCACACAAGGTCCCACGACGCTTCCAGCACTGCTAAATCTGACCCTCACAGCGAGCGCCATAGAACAAAACTGCCCGCTGTGAGGTTCAGGCCGCAACTGAAGTGAGTAGCGCTATCAGCAGTGACGTCACTCAGGTTAGCTGCTGCCACAGCTGGAGTCCTCCATCTGTGACAGCATATCACCCGAGTGACTGAAGTGAGCTACGCAATCAGCGGTGCTGTCACTCAGGTGATTTCCGGTCACAGCAGGAGTCCTCCACCCGTGACGGCAAATCACCCGAGTGACTGAAGTGAGCAGCACGATCAGCGGTGCCGTCACTCAGGTGATTTGCGGTCATAGCTGTAGTCCTTCAGCCAGAATTGGTGCAATGTTAGGCTGGAAAGGGCCAAATAACGATGGCCCTTCCCACCCTAATAATATCAGCCCCAGATTGGCTGCTGTACCTTGGCTGGTTTTAGAAAAATGGGGGTGACCGCATGTCATTTTTTAAAAAGAAAAAAAAAAATCACTAAAAAAAGTGTGGGATCTCCTCTATTTTTCAGAACCAGCCAAGGTACAGCACACAGCTGAGGGTTGCAGCCCGCAGCTTCTGCTGTTCCTGTGCTAGATAAGAAAAATAGGGGGGCCCCAATTCAATTTTTTTTACCCCAAAAAATAAAAAAAACAGCTGGAAAAGCTAGCTGTCACTCTTTCGAGCTATTCTGTTATTTCTTTCTATCTATTCTATATATTCTTTCTTATTGTCTATTCTATATATTCTTTCTATCTAACTATTATTTTTATTTTTTTCTATCTCTTCTATCTATCAATTATCCTAATCTATCATATTTTATTTCTCCTTTAAAAAACTCACCCTGTCAAAAACGCATCCAAAATGCTTGCGTTTTGGATGCATTTTTTTTTGTCAAGCGCAGTGTTTGCAATTGTCAAAGTCTGCCAGAGGGTGCAATTTTTTTTGTCAAATCAAGAACGCAAGTTGCACACATACCCTTACTAACTCGGGAACTCCCAACCCCTATGCTATGAGGCCTGCTACACCAAAACTCCTAGTCCTGCATCTCTTGTGCAAGACTCCCTCCTAGCAAATAGGGAGCCCAATGCCACCTTGTCACAGCGACAGAATTGTGGCACAACTCACATAAAACTTACACAATATACATTGGCAATGCAGCGCACGATGTCTTCAGGGGAGTACTGACCATGGGTAACCCTCTTATATCCCTCCCCTCTTTAACCTTGGTCATTCCCGACCAACTGGGCATCTGAAAAACATAAAAGCATGCACACATTCTACACTTAAAACAGTATCAAAACATTTCTTGATTTAAACATGAGGACTGTGGCCAACAACAGTACCCCACTCAGTCCAAGGAAGCAGTCTCTTTGTTTGGGACTTTGATTACCCACAAAATTGTTTTGTCATTATCTCCCACCAACTGCAAAGTGGGGGGCATATTTCTTTAAGAAAAATTCATCCACAAAGTTCTGGGGGCACAAACTGAAAAACACTGTCCTGTTTCCTGACCTGGCCAGCACATCGGGTCATCCGTTTCACTTTTCCCTCCTCCATGCTGCACAGGATAGGGCTCAGTCTCTCAGGGGCCATGGACTTTTCCCCCCATGGACTTTGTCCTGAAACAGGACAGGACTAAGTCCAGGGGGCAACGTCCATAAACAGGACATGATTAGTCCACAGGGGCAAAATGGGCCAAGTCCATGAGAGCTGCAAGGGACTCCTGGGCCGAAGTCACAGTCTTCCTCCTGCCCCAAGGGCTGGCAGAGTTCCCAAATCCAGCAGGGGGGCGCAACATGTGCCGAGCTTGGATTGGGGGGAAACAAAAAAACACACAGTTCAGACCACGAGGGGTATTACAACATCCCTCCACAATAATCAAAAGCAAAAACCTGGCCTTGTCCGGCCGCGAGGGTTATCATATTATCCCTTGGCTCACACAGGGCAACATCTCAGCCCAACAGAGGCTCATGGCCTTTAAAGGGGTTATCCGGCTTAATTTGCTTTTTTTTTATTATTTCCCTATGGGGCTACATTGGGGCAGGTAAGTAGATAGAGACCACTTACCTGCCCTGCTGTCAGCCCCTCTCCCCCGGCTCAGAGCGGTCATGTGACCGCTCCTGCCGCGATTTTGCTGCTTCCGGTCATTTCATGTCTACATGGGCAGGGCCATGTTGACATGCAAATGTGGAAACAGCATGTCGCCTCCTTGCTGGGCTGTACAGTGCGATGAGCCCCGCCCCCCTTCCCTGCACCCTCCCACACATTCCCCCGCACCTCCCCCTGCACTGCTGTGGGGGTCCGTGACCTGGCGGCGGGGCCTGGCGGCAGCTGCCATGGTGTCAGCTCCAGCACCGGCCCCCCTGCTCAGGATCACACATTCAAATATACCGGCATCACAGATCACAGATGCCGGTACATTTGAAAGTGCTGATGAGAAGCAGCGCAGCGCTGCTTCTCATCTTGCACGCTGTCTGAACTCTCTTCAGCACAGCGGTGAAGTCACCACTGTGCTGATATGTCTAGAGCACAGACAGCGCGCGAACGTGCAGGAGCGGCAGGGACCGATGACGGGTGAGTATGTACTCCCTATGGGGTGGTGTGTGTGTGTGTGTGTGTGTGTATGCGGTGCACAGCCCGATGTGTGTGTGTGTGTGTGTATGTATGTTTGTGTATGCGGTGCACAGCCCGATGTGTGTGTATGCGGTGCAGAGCCTGATGTGGTGAGGGGTGCAGAGCCCGATGTGGTGTGGGGTGCAGAGCCCGATGTGGGGCTGTTATTTGCAATGCTGTAGTGTAGTGCGCTGCCCTGTAGTGCCCTGCCCTGTAGTGCCCTGCCGTGCAGTGCGCTGCCGTGCAGTGCGCTGCCGTGTAGTGTGCTGCCCTGTAGTGCGCAGCCCTGTAGTGTCCTGTAGTGTCCTGCCCTGTAGTGCTCTGTAGTGTCCTGCCCTGTAGTGTCCTGTAGTGTCCTGCCCTGTAGTGTCCTGTAGTGATCTGCCGTGTAGTGTGCTGCCCTGTAGTGTCCTGTCCTGTAGTGTCCTGTAGTGCGCTGCCCTGCAGTGTCCTGCCCTGTAATGTGCTGCCCTGTAGTGTCCTGTCCTGTAGTGTCCTGTACTGTGCTGCCCTGTAGTGTCCTGTAATGTGCTGCCCTGTAGTGTCCTGTCCTGTAGTGTCCTGTAATGTGCTGCCCTGTAGTGTCCTGCCCTGTAGTGCCCTGTAGTGTGCTGCCCTGTAGTGTCCTGTAATGTGCTGCCCTGTAGTGTCCTGTCCTGTAGTGTCCTGTAATGTGCTGCCCTGTAGTGATCTGTCCTGTAGTGTCCTGTAATGTGCTGCCCTGTAGTGTACTGTAATGTGCTGCCCTGTAGTGTCCTGTCCTGTAATGTGCTGCTCTGTAGTGCCCTGTAGTGTGCTGCCCTGTAGTGTCCTGTAATGTGCTGCCCTGTAGTGTCCTGTCCTGTAGTGTCCTGGAATGTGCTGCCCTGTAGTGATCTGCCCTGTAGAGTCCTGCCCTGTAGTGCCCTGTAGTGTGCTGCCCTGTAGTGTCCTGTAGTGTCCTGCCCTGTAGTGTCCTGTCCTGTAGTGTCCTGTAATGTGCTGCCCTTTTGTCTCCTGCCCTGTAGTGCCCTGTAGTGTCCTGTCCTGTAGTGTTCTGTAATGTGCTGCCCTGTAGTGTCCTGTCCTGTAGTGTCCTGTAATGTGCTGCCCTGTAGTGTCCTGTAGTGTCCTGTAATGTGCTGCACTGCAGTGTCCTGCCCTGTAGTGTCCTGCCGTGTAGTGATGAGAGGTCAGTGCTGGGGCAGAATATACTGACAGGGAATGTGTGTGCAGGGGGCGGACAGAGGGTGCGGCTGGACACTGGGGTGGGGCTGGACACTGAGGCCGGGCGGTGCCAGCTGTGACTGGGAGGTTTTGCACAGGAAGTGGTCATGTTTGCTGGAGCTGAATGTAAACAAGAAGCTGCACAGAATAAAGAGATAATTCAAGAGGAACAAAAGTTAGAAAACAAAAAATAACAATGTAGGGGTGATTAATATGACAATACAGCACAGATTAGCTTAAACTCAAACATTTTTGTTATGTCGGACAACCCCTTTAACTTTTTCTCACAGGAGGGCAGTCGGGAACTGGCCTCCCCGTCCACAAACTGGCAATTTTTCAATTGTCCTCAGCCACTTCCAGCCTTCTTCTTTTCTGAGGTCAACCTCTTTTTACATGCATCAATTGTATTTGGGGACATCGGGCGTCGCCATATCCATGGGTTTCTCATCCGGTCGGCTCCATCCGGGTGCTCCTGCTTCCCCCGGGGTCCTCTCCAAGTACATTTGGTAGACTTTGTCTCCGGTGATGATCACCGAGGGGGCTGCTGCAGCCACTGCAAGGGATGGCGGATGTTCTGCCTGTTTCCGCGCCGGTCATTGGGTTGTCTGGTGCTCCCTCTGTTCTCTCAGGCCCGCCGGAGCCGCTGATCTAGTTGGCTCAGCAGCTACTGCTCTCTGTCGTTTCTCCATGCGCTCCGCCTCGGCCTCCGCAGGCTGTGTCACCCCGACCATGCACCATCCCTTTCGGCATTGCAGCTTTATAAAGGTGACCCTCTCTCCCACATAGAGGGTCCGCAGCCAGGAAAGGAGAGACGGCCTGGTCACCATGGCCCGGTTGACGTAGACCTGGTGACAGGTATACTCCTCCTCGATAAAGCCGTAGCCTTTGGTCCTAGTTGAAAGTGACTTCCCAGCCTGAGGAGCATTGGCAATCGAATTTGTGCCTTTTAGGACCGTCCTTCCAGTCCCGAGCCAATGCATCCGCCTGCATTCTCTCCCTCACAACTGCCTCCTAATCCTGCAGGGTCCAAGCTGTCACCCAGTCACTTGGGGGCAGGGCTGCTGCTGGCACCTGCTCGCGTCAGGGCTCACTGCCAGGTACGTGGCTCATGGGTCTCAGCAGCATGTCTCTCCCCCTGCAGTATTTGGGAGCGGAGGCCTCCAACGGTGCGGCACCAGGTCGGAACCAGGGCACAATCGGTCCTACCTCTTCAAGGCCTGACTCCTCCTCCGACTTCAGCTCCATTTCTTCCAGGGCTGGCATGTCTGGATCATCTGCTGGGGCCTCTGTCTTTTTCTCCGGGGCTCAACCGGCCGCAGGGGCTGCTTCCACATCTTCCGGTTCCGCCATCGTCAGCCTGGCCCAGCAGTGTATTTTTAGTTCAGTGCGGACAAGACCCAGGGCGGGGTGCGCAGTGGCACCCCAGCTGACATAGATGAGTGACTCCGCTCATGAATCTGCCGGAGTTTTGCTCACCAACTGCTCCTGGAGTCATCAGCTGGATAATCCCCGGCAGCTCTCGTGGGTCTCAGGAATTCTCCGTATCTTCCTCACACAACTTTCTTTCTCCTTGACATCTCACAAAATGGCGCCAGCCGACTTAGTGACACACGTTTTGTGTCCTGGGGCCCGCCTCTTCTGGTGCCAGTGGCCTGCTGCGTCACTTGTCCATCTCGCCAGCCGCGCCCATAGCCACGCCCCTCGCTGACACTGGAGGTCACTCACCAGTAGGCGTTTCTTCGGTGACCACACCCCTCTCACCTGGGTGCATTCTGCTCCAGGACGGACCTCATCTTCAGTGCCTCCGCTCTTTATGGCTGCCACTCCTCCGGACCGAGTATGTTTTCGCACCATTGAGCGCTGTCGCCTCCCACGATGGGCAGGGTCTCTCTCCCTCTGGTCACTCGTCACCATCTTGGGGTCCACGCTGTCGTCCGCCATCTTAATTTTCAGTCTCTTTATAACACAGTCCATTCGTGGTGCCTGTTGCAGCCGCTTCGCGTCAGGTGTTCCACAAACCGCACCAGGGATTTTTATTTATTATTATTATTATTATTTATTTATAGAGCACCATTGATTCCATGGTACTGTACATGAGAAGGGGTTACATACAGAACACATATACAAGTTACAGTAGACAGACTAGTACAAAGGGAAAAGGACCCTGCCCTTGCGGGCTTACATTCTATAGGATTTTGGGGAGGAGACAGTAGGTGCGGTGTAGGTTGGGCGGCGGCTCCGCACGTTGGTCAGGCGAATAGCTGTCACTGCTGGGTTCCTCGTCGTGGCAGGTGCTATGGCAGGCAGGATGATGAAGCGGGTCCCTGGTGGATGATGAGGCTTTTATTGGCCGTTGGCACCTAAGCGCAGGGCAGTGGCGCTGGAAAGGTTGAGCCAACACAATCTCTGCTGGTTCAGGGTGTAGTTTACTCACAACTTCAGCTGCCAGCCTGGTCACACTGGTCACTGCCATGATGGGCTCAGGTTAATCCCAGATCCGGTCATGGGTGATCACTGGCATTGTGAAAGGAGAAGGAGAGAGTGAGTGTCCTATTTCTAGGGTGTCCCCCTCAGCAGTTAGGTACCCCTGCTGAGCTCCTGCTCCAACGCTCAGAGCCCAGTAAAATCCAAGTTTTCCAGAGAGATCTTGCCATAACTATGGTCTGGACTCAACTGTGTGAGTGTGTTGCGCCTTCCTCTACCACCAGTGGAACCCACCCCCCAGGTGGCTGGCTTCAGTGATCGGGAAGTCCCATAACCGTTATGACCACCCCCTTACTTGAGATAGATACAACACCTCACTTGAGGTGCAGTACCCTGTGGCGACCTGAACCTCAGGGGTGCCACACTTCCACCACACTCTTCCCTGGAATAAAGTGTCAGCAGTGACTTCTGTGCCCCTGATTGTCTTACTAGTGCAGTGTTGCCCCCAACCCCACCGTGTGCAGTTTTCCTTATGCAATCATTTATCCCCATGTGCCTCCTTCCCCCGTGCGCTGTCTTCCTAGTGCATTGTCACACCCCTATGTGCTGTTGTCTGCCCGCCATTATGCGGCCTTCATTGTGCTTTTTCTTCCCAGTGCGAGGAGCTAAGCGTCCAGACTGGCAGACACCAGTGGCGTCACCTGTGGGGCGACGCTGATGTCCTGTATCGCTGGGTATAATGACACTTCTCATTGCTCAGGACACTGGGGGAGACGCTGCACTAGGAAAACACCCAGGGAGACAGCAGTGACAGCGCTGCACATGAAACAAGTGTCACTGGTAAATCATTGTTTCAGGGAGGGGCAGACGCTGTGGAAGTGACACTGACACTGCTCCCCCCAATGCTTTGAGTATCCCAGCATGCACTGCAGTATTCAGACAAAAAATTAGGTAAGAAAAAAAACAAAGAAGCAGTTAGGGTAGATGGGGAAACGGTAGAACATTTTTACAGCCTAGTATATTAGAAAACAGCTTATATTATGGCACTAAATGTTTCAAAATTCCATGTCTGCTGGTGCGGTTTCTCTTTAAAACAATAAACCGTGCTCTACTCACTCTCCCTGGGTCCAGCACGGACTCTGCCGTTTTTGTTTGCAGCGTTAATGACACGTTGACAACCAGTCAGTGAGCTCAGCATCTTTTCTCACTGCAGACAACAGCAGCCAGCGGCAGAGATTCAGTGCTGGACCAGGGGAGGGTGAGTAAAAAGCTAGTGGTTGTAAAAACCTCTGCATCTGGGTAAGTGGGGGTGCTCTGAAAGTAGAAAACCTTATTAAAGTGGATTCCCAAGGAATTTATAATTATACCCTATCAACAAAATAGGAAACCACTTACTAATAGTGGAAAGTCCAAAGGTTAGTGGACAATGCTTTGGAAAACCCAGACAAAGCAATTAAGGCTGAACATGCACACCCCTGCTCCACTCATTGTCTATGGCACTGGTGAAGATATCTGAGCTCTTTATTGGCGATTTCCAGCAGTCCCATAGGCAATGGGCATTTCCACTATACCTGGACCACTGACATCTTTACACAATAATTCTCTACTCACGACAGATTTAACAGGCAACGTATTTCTTCACATGTCCAGAGGTATGGTGTCCATAATGAGGGATCTAGTGTCCAATGTGGGTATGAGGCCCCTTCATTCTTTCTTTCCTGACTACCGCAGTCCCGCAGGAGCTTGGCTTGGTTCTGAGCAATTGAAGAGTTTTATTAACTCCCTTTCACCACAAACAAACTTTTATAGGCCCTTGATGCCCTTTGAGTCTCTGTGTCTGGGGGGAGAGCCTATGGAAAACACCATTGCCCTGCTGTACAAAATGTTCCAGATTGAGTTGTCTGGACAGGAAGATGATGTCCCTTTCTTCTTAAAATGGGAGGTGGATTTGGGGAGACCCCTCACGCGTGAAGAACGCTCAAAAATATTACCCTTTACCCACAAGTCGTCGCTGGATGTAGCGTCACAGGAGCGGGGCTACAAAATAGTTTCTAGGTGGTATCACTGCCCCTCCAGAATTCATTCCATGTTCCCATCTGTCTCTGAAGAATGCTGGAGATGCGCAAACGATAGAGGCTCATACATCCACATGTGGTGGTCTTGTCCTCTCCTACAATATTTTTGGATAGACGTGTTTGCCCTTCTGAATAAAGTGTCATCCACTAGGTTTGAGCCGACGCCGGTACTGGCTTATCTATCCTTAAGCAATATCTCGATCGCCAACTTCAAGAGAAGTCTGTTAAGGCATTTTTTGACGGGGGCAAGGAGATTAATCCCAAGGTACTGGAGGCAGAACAAAGTGCCCTGGCGGGCTGAACTGGTGGCCGAGATTAACCAGATCTATAGGATGGAGGAGCTGGTCGGCCAGGCGTCGGACTCGGGGGAGCGAGTGTTCAGGCTGTGGGCTGTGGGTGCCGTGGATTATGTACAGAGAGACACCAGACCTGGTAATATGGCTTCAAGCCTCAGTTGGGGGCATGAGACCTCTGTGATTGTCCATTCCATAAAACAAAAGTGCCTGGGGCTGCACACGACCCAGACGAGACATCATCTTGGTCCTTCTTTTCTTTTTCCTCTCCCCCCTACATTTCTTCTTTTCTCATCTTTCTTTCCTCCTTGTACATTTTATGTTATGTTTACATAGTTAGCCCGGATTGCCATCTCAGAGACTTTGTGCATCTACTTTGCCTCCCCTTTCTAAACGAGGCTGCATACATTTTTGCATGGGGGGTGGATTATTGGTCACCCAGTGGGCATCATCTCCAAAACAAAGCTATTACATGGGTGATGATGGTCTGACCTGAAGTGTGTAATCAAAGGAATTATTATGCAAGTAGAAAAGTGTTGTATTACTTATTACCTCCAAGATTTGAGTTATTCTACTCTATATCATATGTTGCCTATCCTATAACTTGTAAACCTGTTCTTTATTTGAATAAAATCTGCTTTACACAAAAAATATACACATATTTGCTATTGCTGCGTTCAGAAATGCCCAATCTATCAAAATATAAAATCAATTAATCTGATCGGTAAAGAGCACAGGGAGAAAAAAAATTCCAAACACCAAAAGTATGTTTTTTGGTCTCTACAACATTTCATTAAAATGCAATTACAGGCGATCAAAACTTCGCATCTACCCAAAAATAGAATAATTAATAACGTTAGTTCAAGACACAAGAAATAAGTGGTTGTTGAGGACCAGATCCCGAAAAATGAGAATGCTACAAGTCATGAAAAATGGCGCAACCCTCCCCCCCCACCACTCAGATAAAAGTAGAACTATACATGTTTGTTATCTACGAACTCGTGCTCACCTAGGGAATCATACTGTCAGGTCAATTATAACATAAAGTGAACACTGTAAGTTAAAAAAAAAACACCGAAAAGCAATTGTGCAATTGCACTTTTTTTTTTTTTGCAATTTCACCGCACTTGGATTTTTTTTCAGTCTTCCAATACAACATGGGCAGAATGGTGTTACTCAAAAGTGCAATTCGTCCCGCAAAAAAAACCAAGCCCTCATATAGCTATATTGACAAAAAAATACAAAAAGTTATGGCTCTTGGAAGTAGAGGAGGAGAAAAAAAATGGAAAACCGGCGGGTGGTGAAGGGGTTAAAGAGAGCACAGAAAATCCAAAGCAAAATTGGGATAGGCGGACACCGCTAAAGACACGGCCTTACAATTTATATATAAGGGACTGGAGGGAGGTTTAGTTCTGATGGCCATTTTATGAGCTATGAGGCTGCACACAGAAAGGTGAGCAAGATGGCACTTATAAAAATTGTTCTTCATCAAACTCTGTTCTCCCAAATGAAATGTGTTGGAGGAGAGCAGCAGAACCAGCAACATAATTACTGGAAGTGGCCCAGGACAGAAGAGTGGCTTTATTATCGGAAGGGGGCAAGTATGGGGTGGAAGGGCATTATTATAAGTGGGGGCCCAGGACAGGAGGGGGGGAGGGTATTTTAAGAGGGTGCCCAGGAGAGGGCATTATTATATGAAGGGGCCCAAGATGGAGTGTGGGGGGGGCAATATTATAAGAGGGTGCCCAGGACGGGATTCGGGGAGGCATTATTATAAGAGTATCCATGAGAGTAGGGGGCACTATTATAGGGTGGGGGACATTATTATAAGAGGGTGTCCAGGAGAGGAAGGGGCCCAGGACGGAGTGGGGGGACATTATTATCAGTGGGTGCCCAGGAGAGGATGGGGCATTATTATAGAAAGGGGCCCAGTATGGGGTTGGGGGGGTATTATTATAAGAGGGTGCCCAGGAGAGGAAGGAGCCCAGGACGGAGTGGGAGGACATTATTATGAGGGTGCCCAGGAGAGGAGGGGGCATTATTGGAAGGGCCCAGGATGGGTGACAATTACTATATGGGGGAGAATGAGGAATGTTGATTGCTTTATGAGAAGTGGGGATTTTAATCCCTTCACCCCCGGGCGATTTTTCATTTTTGTTTTTTTCTCACCTTCTGAGAGCCATAACTTTATTTTTTTTCCCCATCAGTATTGCCATAGAAGGGCTTATTTTTTTGCGGAACAGTTTGTACTTTTGAATGACCTCATTTATTTTACCATGTAGTGTACTGGAAAACAGGAAAAAAAATCCCAAATGTGGAGAAATTGTGAAAAGAAGGGAATTTTGTTACTTACCGTAAATTCCTTTTCTTCTAGCTCTTATTGGGAGACCCAGACGATTGGGTGTATAGCACTGCCTCCGGAGGCCACACAAAGCAATTACACTAAAAAGTTTAAGGCCCCTCCCCTTCTGGCTATACACCCCCAGTGGGATCACTGGCTCACCAGTTTTAGTGCAAAAGCAAGAAGGAGGAAAGCCAATAACTGGTTTAAACAAATTCACTCCGAGAAACATCGGAGAACTGAAAACCGTTCAACATGAACAACATGTGTACCCGCAAACAAACCAAAAATCCCGAAGGACAACAGGGCGGGTGCTGGGTCTCCCAATAAGAGCTAGAAGAAAAGGAATTTACGGTAAGTAACAAAATTCCCTTCTTCTTCGGCGCTCTATTGGGAGACCCAGACGATTGGGACGTCCAAAAGCTGTCCCTGGGTGGGTAAAGAAATACCTCATGTTAGAGCTGCAAGACAGCCCTCCCCTACGGGGAGGCAACTGCCGCCTGCAGGACTTTTCTACCTAGGCTGGCGTCCGCCGAAGCATAGGTATGCACCTGATAATGTTTGGTGAAAGTGTGCAGACTCGACCAGGTAGCTGCCTGGCACACCTGTTGAGCCGTAGCCTGGTGTCGCAATGCCCAGGACGCACCCACGGCTCTGGTAGAATGGGCCTTTAGCCCTGACGGAACCTGAAGCCCCGCAGAACGGTAGGCTTCAAGAATTGGTTCTTTGATCCATCGAGCCAGGGTGGCCTTAGAAGCCTGCGACCCCTTGCGCTTACCAGCGACAAGGACAAAGAGTGCATCCGAACGGCGCAGGGGCGCTGTGCGGGAAATGTAGATTCTGAGTGCTCTCACCAGATCTAACAAATGTAAATCCTTCTCATACCGATGAACTGCATGAGGACAAAACGAAGGCAAAGAGATATCCTGATTAAGATGAAAAGAGGATACCACCTTCGGGAGAAACTCCTGAATGGGGCGCAGCACTACCTTGTCCTGGTGGAAGACCAGGAAGGGAGCCTTGGATGACAGCGCTGCCAGCTCAGACACTCTCCGAAGAGATGTGATCGCTACCAGAAAAGCCACTTTCTGTGATAGCCTAGAAAGTGAAACCTCCCTCAGAGGCTCGAAGGGCGGCTTCTGGAGGGCAACTAGTACCCTGTTCAGATCCCATGGATCTAACGGTCGCTTGTACGGGGGTACGATATGACAAACCCCCTGCAGGAACGTGCGCACCTTGGAAAGTCGAGCTAGACGCTTCTGAAAAAAGACAGATAGCGCCGAGACTTGCCCTTTAAGGGAGCCGAGCGACAAACCTTTTTCTAACCCAGATTGGAGGAAAGAAAGAAGGATAGGTAATGCAAATGGCCAGGGAGACACTCCCTGAGCAGAGCACCAGGATAAGAATATCCTCCACGTTCTGTGGTAGATCTTAGCAGGCGTGGGCTTCCTAGCCTGTCTCATGGTGGCAACGACCCCTTGGGATAAGCCTGAAGACTCTAGGATCCAGGACTCAATGGCCACGCAGTCAGGTTGAGGGCCGCAGAATTCCGATGGAAAAACGGCCCTTGGGACAGTAAGTCTGGTCGGTCTGGCAGCGCCCACGGTTGGCCGACCGTGAGATGCCACAGATCCGGATACCACGCCCTCCTCGGCCAGTCTGGAGCGACGAGTATGACGCGGCTGCAGTCGGATCTGATCTTGCGTAGCACTCTGGGCAAGAGTGCCAGAGGTGGAAACACATAAGGGAGCCGGAACTGCGACCAATCTTGCACTAGGGCGTCTGCTGCTAGAGCTCTTTGATCGCGAGACCGTGCCATGAAGGTTGGGACCTTGTTGTTGTGCCGAGATGCCATTAGATCGACGTCCGGCCTTCCCCATCGGCGACAGATTTCCTGAAACACGTCCGGGTGAAGGGACCATTTCCCTGCGTCCATGCCCTGGCGACTGAGGAAGTCTGCTTCCCAGTTTTCTACGCCGGGGATGTGAACTGCGGATATGGTGGAGGCCATGGCTTCCACCCACATCATAATGCGCCGGACTTCCTGGAAGGCTTGCCGACTGCGAGTCCCGCCCTGGTGATTGATGTATGCCACCGCTGTGGAGTTGTCCGATTGAATTCGGATCTGCTTCCCTTCCAGCCACTGCTGGAAGGCTAGCAGGGCAAGAAACACCGCTCTGATTTCCAGAACATTGATCTGAATGCTGGACTCCTGCTGAGTCCACGTACCCTGAGCCCTGTGGTGAAGAAACACTGCTCCCCACCCTGACAGACTCGCGTCTGTCGTGACCACCGCCCAGGACGGTGGTAGGAAGGATCTTCCCTGTGATAAGGAGGTGGGAAGAAGCCACCACTGCAGAGAGTCCTTGGCCGTCTGGGAAAGGAAGACTGTCCTGTCCAGGGATTTTGACTTCCCGTCCCATTGGCGGAGAATGTCCCATTGAAGTGGACGCAGATGAAACTGCGCAAACGGAACCGCCTCCATTGCCGCCACCATCTTCCCGAGGAAGTGCATGAGGCGTCTTAAGGAGTGCGACTGACTCTGAAGGAGAGCCTGCACCCCCGTCTGTTGTGACCTCTGCTTGCTCAGCGGAAGCTTCACTATCGCTGAGAGAGTATGAAACTCCATGCCAAGATACGTTAGTGATTGGGTCGGTGACAGATTTGACTTTGGGAAGTTGATGATCCACCCGAACGCCTGGAGAGTCTCCAGTGCAAAATTCAGGCTGAGTTGGCATGCCTCCTGAGAGGGTGCCTTGACCAATAGATCGTCCAAGTAAGGGATCACAGAGTGTCCGTGAGAGTGCAAGACTGCTACCACTGCTGCCATGATCTTGGTGAACACCCGGGGGGCTGTCGCCAGACCAAATGGCAGAGCCACGAACTGAAGATGTTCGTCTCCTATCACGAAGCGCAGAAAGCGTTGGTGCTCCGTAGCAATCGGCACGTGAAGATAAGCATCCTTGATGTCTATTGACGCTAGGAAATCTCCTTGGGACATTGAGGCAATGACTGAGCGGAGGGATTCCATCCAGAACCGCCTGGCGTTCACATGCTTGTTGAGCAGTTTTAGGTCCAGAACGGGACGGAAGGAGCCGTCCTTTTTTGGAACCACAAAGAGGTTGGAGTAAAATCCTCGGCCCCGTTCCAGAGGGGGGACAGGGATCACGACTCCTTCTGCTCTTAGAGAGTCCACCGCCTGCAGCAGGGCATCTGCTCGGTTGGGGTGTGGGGAGGTTCTGAAGAACCGAAGTGGAGGCCGAGAACTGAACTCGATTCTGTACCCGCGAGACAAAATGTCTGTTACCCACCGGTCCTTGACCTGTGACAGCCAAATGTCGCAAAAGCGGGAGAGCCTGCCACCGACCGAGGATGCGGAGGGAGGAGGCCGAAAGTCATGAGGTAGCCGCCTTGGAAGCGGTTCCTCCATTTGCTTTCCTGGGGCGTGAGTGAGCCCGCCAGGAATCTGAGCTCCCTTGTCCTTTCTGAGTCCCTTTGGACGAGGAGAATTGGGGCTTGCCCGAGCCTCGAAAGGACCGAAACCTCGACTGCCACTTTTTCTGTTGAGGTTTACTTGCTCTGGGCTGTGGCAAGGAAGAGTCCTTACCCTTGGACTGTTTTATGATTTCAGCCAATGGCTCACCAAACAGTCTGTCTCTAGATAATGGCAAGCTGGTTAAGCATTTTTTGGAACCAGCATCTGCTTTCCAGTCCTTTAACCATAAGGCTCTGCGCAAAACCACAGAATTGGCGGCCGCCATAGAGGTACGGCTCGTAGACTCTAGGACAGCATTGATAGCATAGGTCGCAAACGCAGACATTTGCGAAGTTAGGGACGCCACCTGTGGTACTGCTGGATGCATGATAGCATCCACCTGTGCTAAACCCGCTGAAATAGCCTGTAGTGCCCACACGGCCGCGAATGCTGGAGCAAACGACGCGCCGATAGCTTCATAGACAGATTTCAACCAAAGGTCCATCTGTCTGTCATTGGCATCTTTAAGTGAAGCGCCATCTTCTACTGCGACTATGGATCTAGCCGCCAGCTTGGAAATTGGGGGATCCACCTTTGGGCACTGGGTCCAGCGTTTGGCCACTTCAGGGGGAAAAGGATAACGGGTATCCTTAGAACGTTTAGAGAAACGCTTGTCTGGATGAGCGTCGTGCTTTTGGATTGATTCTCTGAAGTCAGAGTGGTCCAAAAAAGCACTTAATTTACGCTTGGGATACAGGAAATGGAACTTCTCCTGCTGTGCAGCTGCCTCCTCTGCAGAAGGGGCTGGGGGGGAAATATCCAACAGTCTATTAATCGCCGATATAAGGTCATTAACCATGGCGTCACCATCAGGGGCATCCAGATTGAGAGGGGCCTCAGGATTAGACTCCTGATCACCGTCCTCAGTCTCATCACAGAGAGACTCTTCTCGCTGAGACCCTGAGCAGTGTGATGACGTCGAGGGTCTTTCCCAGCGAGCACGCTTAGGCTGCCTGGGACTGTCATCTGAGTCAGAGACTTCAGCCTGTGATGCTTGAGACCCCCTTGAAGTACGGATTAGTTCCAACTGAGGGGGACCAGTGAGCATAGCCACAGCGGTGTCCATAGTCTGAGGAACTGGCCTGGCCTGCAAGGTCTCCAGGATCCTTGTCATAGCCTCAGACATTTTATCAGCAAACACTGCAAAGTCTGTCCCCGTCACCGGGGCAGGGTTCACAGGCGTCTCTGCCTGGGCTACCACCACAATAGGCTCTGGCTGGCGAAGTGCCACTGGGACTGAACATTGCACACAATGTGAATCATTGGAGCCTGCTGATAGATTAGCCCCACATGCAGTACAAACAGTGTACACAGCCCGTGCCTTGGCAGCCTTGCGTTTTGCGGATGACATGTTGCTGCGTCCTCAGAGCAGTACAGAGTGTCCAGACAGAAGCGACCTTACAGTGCACTATATAAATATATATATATATATATATATATATGGTACCAATAAAGAAGTACACTAATATATCACTGAGGCACTAGTGGGGCCTGCACTACTGTGCAGCTTACCACCCGCTTAGGAGCGGTGTGTGGTCGCCAGAAATCCCTCTAGTCTGGGTCTCCCAGAGCCTGCTGCCTCCTTCCAGCCAGATCGCATGTGTAATGGCTGCCGGCGTCCTTGTGGAGAGGGGGGGCGGGCCCTGGGCGTACACCGACGAAGAGCGGGAAGTCTGCTTCCCCTTGTGCCTAGTGAGAGGGCTGGAGCATGTAAATAAGGCTCCAGCCCTCGGCGCAGCCATTGAGCAGCGTCTCTCCCCTACCCTGATTGACAGGGTGGGGGCGGGAACGAAGCGGCGCTAGGCCGCAGAAGCCGGGGGCTAAAGTTAAAAACGCCGCCGCCGTACAAGCGCGGTCGGCGCCAAGCCCCCGGCGCACTACAAGTCGCAGCTGCGCCGCCGCTCCAGGAGCGGTCGGCGCAGTAGTTCCCAACATACAATCGTCACTCAGCAAAGCTGCAGTGACCTAACCCCCAGCGTACAGCGCCACTGTCCCCGGCGCACTATAACGCTCAGCAAGCCCTGAGAGTGTCCGTGCCTGCCGGGGACACAGAGTACCTGAAGTTGCAGGGCCATGTCCCTGAACGGCACTCCCGCTCCCAATCCAGCAGGTTCTATGGGTCTGTGGATGGAGCCCGGCCCCAGGGCTTGGGGGCCGGCAGGATCCCACTTCCACAGAGCCCCTCAGGGGGATGTGGAAGGAAAACAGCATGTGGGCTCCAGCCTCCGTACCAGCAATAGGTACCTCAACCTTACAAGCACCATCACGGGTGAGAAGGGAGCATGCTGGGGGCCCTATATGGGCCCTCTTTTCTTCCATCCGATAGAGCCAGCAGCTACTGCTGACTACAAACAGTGGAGCTATGCGTGGATGTCTGACCTCCTTCGCACAAAGCAGAAAACTGGTGAGCCAGTGATCCCACTGGGGGTGTATAGCCAGAAGGGGAGGGGCCTTACACTTTTTAGTGTAATTGCTTTGTGTGGCCTCCGGAGGCAGTGCTATACACCCAATCGTCTGGGTCTCCCAATAGAGCGCCGAAGAAAAGGGAAATTCCACAATGGTGTGTGGTGTTTTTTTTTTCTCCTTCCACTTGTTAACTATATAGGAAATCTGATCTAGCAGTATTATTCCCTAGGTCAGTACACATTTGTAGATACCAAACATGTATAATATTAGTTTTTATCTAAATGGTTAAAAAAATTCAGAAGTTTGTTCAAAAAAAGAATTGCGCTTTTGTTGCAATTTTCTGAGACCCGTAGCGTTCTTATTTTTCAGGATCTGGGACCCAGTGATAGTTTATTTTTTGCGCCTTGAGCTTATGTTTTTAATTTATTCCATTTTCAGGCACATGTAATGTTTTCATTGCCTGTAATTGTACCGCCCCGCGAGCTCGGCCGGCCGCCGAGCCGCTCGGATCCGTGCTCGTACGGTGGGTGGCTCGAGCTCCTCACGGACCAGGGGGTCACGTCGCTCTGCAAGGGGGTTGGCGCTACACGTGGGGACTTCGGTGGGGAGTTCCACGGCTGGGGCCGCGGTGGTTGGTAGGGGATTTAAGTTTGTGACGCCGCTCACGGGTTGTGGTGAAGGGATGGACACCACCACTGCCATTGACTAGGCCTCCCGGGGACGGTGTTGCGCAGCTTGGTGTTGACCCCTCTGTGAGTAGGGGAGTGATGGTCCCGGGGGCCCGAGGGAAGGTGCTGAGGCGATGGAGATGGGCGCGTGCTGGGTGCTGGTGTGGTACGGCGCGGTGCGCGGCCCGAAGGCACTGGTGTACTCACTATGACACAGTACACTGGAGTCTCTGGTAAACCAAACGAGGTGATGAACAGTGCCTGCAGCCGGCTGCAGCTTCTCCCTTAACAGGTTGGTGGTTTCCACCTTTCTCCTGCACCTTTATAAAAACGGCAAGACCAGAAGCAGAGCTCGTAGTGTAGCAGCAGGAAGACATCTTACCTATCGCAGCATAGTGTATCCTCCGCTGCCACCAATGGTTTACATCCGGCCAGTATATATAGTCCCTCTCTCTACCCTGTCCCTGGGCTCCCTCCACATATTCACCTCCACTATGCTGCGATAGGTAAGATGTCTTCCTGCTGCTACACTACAAGCTCTGCTTCTGGTCTTGCCGTTTTTATAACACAATGTCCTTATGTTATTGCAGGCATTTCTCTGGTGCTCTCACCATTAGGTATGTTCTTCTTTTTCCCTTTTCCCAACATTAGTCACACATCCTCTTACTTAGGCTATTTCTCTATTCCAGTACAACAAGTCCTCACGCATTGTGTGGTTTACCTAACATACCACGTATGATTGGTTATCATATTACATATACTCAGGTCGCCACTTATTGGTATTTATCCCTTATAACAGACCTATCTATGTTTCAATTTCTCCACCACATCATCACAGATTATCACCTTTGTTATTCATAAAGCAGCATCTATCCATCTCTTCATCTACCTATGTGAGCCCTATCTACACTATATGACAGTATTCTACTGGTATGTATCCAATATTTATGCCCTGTTCTCTTTGCTATTATATCAGCTCTTTATTCCAATTACCTATTCCTCATGAACTATCACTTCTCCTCCTCCCTCTCCCCTTTTTTCACAGTAACATATATTCTTCCATTCCAAAGTGTTCTCCTTGACTACTCACATGTAAGTTATACCATGCTCTATCCTTATTGACATTTTTCCGCCCTTACCAGCTATAGTCCTCTGTATATTATATATCTCTTTCCTTTCTCAGACTTCACTTTAACTTTCTGGCCTCCAAGGTGCTACTAGGAACTTTTCCCTGAACTTCATAAATACGGGTATGTCTCTCAGATCCCTCCCCTTTCCCCTCTTGCTCATTTTTTCCCTTGAGCCTTCCTGTTCTCCCTTCCTTCTTTCTCTTCTTCCGTTTCTTCCCCCTCCTTTCCCCCCTTTTTTTCCTCTCTTCCTTTTCTTTCCCCATCTTTCCTCTCCCCTTCCTTTCTTAATTTACAATTCTCTTATTCTACTCACATCTTATACGGCTGTATATATCCTCACCACTTCTTAACATTCACATTGCGACACCTTCCCCTTCCTTTCACATCTCCCCAATAGGTAATATGTTGTTTTCTCATTTTTTGACACTTGATGCCTTGTCATGATGTAATTGTAAATCATTTCTTGTTTTTTCTTTTTTGTATCATGCATGTCCCAGTACTTATCTGTCCCTGATGAAGGCTCTTGTGCGAGCCGACACGTCGGGCAGTACCGTTTAATTGTGAAAATAAAAATCATCCAAGCATACCATACCTGGATTGTCCAATTTCTCTTGTACTGTGTGCCGGGGTCCTTCCTTACTTTAAACAATATGGGACAACCCATATGATGATGTCATGTCTTTGGAAGCGTCTGATTTATTATTTCTGGTTTATTGGCAACATCTGAGTTAATTAGAGACACATCTGTGGATGTATATTCATATACACCTGAAACACACTGCTTCTTTGTGTAGCATGATGGGAAAGTCAAAAGAAATCAACCAGGATCTCAGGAAGAGAATTATGGACTTGCAGAAGTCTGGTTCATCCTTGGGTGCAATTTCCACATACCTGAAGGTGCCTCGTTCATCTGCACATACAATTATACGCAAGTACAAACAAGATGGGAATGTCCAGCCATCATTCCGCTGAGGAAGGGAACAGGTTCTGTGTACCAAAGATGAACATGCTTTGGACAGACATGTGCATATCAACCCAAGAAGAAAAGCAAAAGACCTTGTGAACATGCTGGTAAGATTGTGTAATTATCCACAGTGAAACGAGTACCGTATTTTTCGGACTATAAAACACACTTTTTTCCCCCCAAATGTTGGTGGAAAGTGGGGGGTGCGTCTTATAGTCTAAATGTAGGGCTGCGGGGAATGAGGGTGCTGCTGTGGAACGGGTCATCGGGGGCACGAGCAGGCTGTAGCAGCCTGCCGTGACCACGTGGGCCCGCTTATTTAATATGCACACCCATCATCTCGCCCATCATCTCTCAGCGCTGAAGCCGGCGCTGACTGGTGGGCGGGGTGATGGGCGGGAAATGGGCGCATATTAAACAGTCTGCCCGCATGATAGGCCCTGGCAACTACAGCCTAGAGTGATCATATGCGGCTGTATTCACTGCTCCCCGCGCATCATCATCAGCGCGGGGTGTAGTGAATCAGTATACTCACCGGCCACGATCCCTGCAGCACCGCGATGTCTTCCTGTCTGTGCCGGCGGCAGCTGTGTGGAGGCTAGCGGTGCGCACAGCAATGATGTCATCGCTGTGCGCACGTGTCCACACGCAGCCACCGCCGGCACAGACAGGAGGACATCGCGGTGCTGCAGGGATCGTGGCCGGCTCCACACTCCAGCGGCGCTGCTACTGACACAGACGGAGGAGGAGCGATGCTGCAGGGAGTTAGGTAAGGTGAGTTTGAACGTTTATTTTTTCTTTTTATGTGCCACAGGATGCGGGCTGTATACCAGGATGGGGGTATATAGCAGGATGAGGGTATATAGCATGATGGGGGTATATTATGAGCAGGATGGGGGTATATTATGAGCAGGATGGGGGTATATTATGAGCAGGATGGGGGTATATTATGAGCAGGATGGGGTATATTATGAGCAGGATGGGGGTTATATGAGCAGGATGGGGGTTTATAAGCAGGATGGGGCTTTATAAGCAAGATGGGAGTATATGAGCAGGATTGGGGTATATGAGCAGGATGGGGGCAATATGAGCAGGATGGGGTATATAAGCAGGATGGCGGTATATAGCAGGATGGAGGTATGTAGCAGGATGGAGGTATATAGCAGGATGGGGCCACATGCCAGGATGGGGTATATAGCAGGATGCGGCCATATGCCAGTATATAGCAGGATGCGGCCATATGCCAGGATGACGGTATATAGCAGGATGTGGGCTATACCAGGGTTAGGGACATATACTGTATATACAAGGCAGTAGGATCATTACTAGAAATGAGCCACCCCCCTAGAGTTCGAGTTCGGTTCGTCGAACGGAGGACAAGTTCGTCGAACGTTCGACGAACCAATTTGAACCCCATTGAAAACAATGGCAGGCAAACACATAAAAACACATTATACATGTACAAATACAGTTAATAAACATTGTCATTAAAATTACAGGTCCCCGTGACGCGTCCTGCACTCTGTCTCCCGCCGCTTTTCCTTCTGATAATCGCTGCGTCCTCCCGGTAACCAGCACTGATGATAGGATCTTCCATGACGTCAAAATAGCATGTGACCAGTCACGTGTCTATTATCTCATTGGCTACAGACTGGTAACATGGCTAGACATCATGCTAGGTCCTGTCAGTGCATCTCTCCGGTACGCGGTGCTCGTTCCAGCATCTCCGTGTACCTGCAAAATGCTCTGGCACATGGTCGGCTTCCCCGTTCCTGCATGTGGGCGCTCTTTACAGAGTCGGCCTACATGCAAGGACTGGCTGCCACAGCCGGTAAATAGCGGCACCGGGAATCACGTGATCGGAGATTGTCGTTGCTATAGTAACGGTGGCAGCTGTGACGTCACCGCTTACAGCCCGCAGCCTCTGCTCACTCACTGAGTGATTAGACTGCAAGGAGCAGCAGCGTCTTCCTCCCATGCAGTGCTGTCTAATGTAGCAGAGCTGCATGGGTTGAAGGAGAAAGAAGACAGAAGAGCAGGATCGTGGAGGGCTGACAGGGAGTAATAAACATGGAGTCTCTAATGTGTCTGTGTATTTATTTCTATTAAAGTATTTTTTCTCTGTGTGGTGTCTTTTTTTTTTTAACCCTTTATTGGAGATTCTTAATGGCCGGGTCAAACTTGCCTGACATTAAGAATCTATGGCTTAATACTAGCTAGTAAAACAAAGCTAGTATTAACCCATTATTACCCAGCATGCCACCTGGCTTCAGGGCTGCTGGAAGAGTTGGATACAGCGCCAGATGATGGCGCTTCTATGAAAGCACCATTTTCTGGGGCGGCTGCTGACTGCAATTCGCAGCAGAGGGGCCTAGAAAGCTCGGGCCAACCTGTGCTACGGATTCCTATCCCCAGCTGCCTAGTTGTACCTGGCTGGACACAAAAATTGGGCGAAGCCCACTTCATATTTTTTTTTAATTATTTCATGAAATTCGTGAAATAATTAAAAAAAAAGGTCTTCCCTATATTTTTGGTTCTCAGCCGGGTACAAATAGGCAGCTGGGGGTTGGGGGCAGCCGTACCTGCCTGCTGTACCTGGCTAGCATACAAAAATATGGCGAAGCCCACGTCATTTTTCCTTTCTCGCCTTTTCATTGGGGGACACAGACAGTGGGTTATATGGTGTCTCCAGGGGAGGCTTGACACTAGGTTTAAAAAAGAGTTAGCTCCTCCTCCCACAGCATATATCCCCAGCTAAGCGGGAACTAGTTCAGTTTTTTTATAGTGTCAGCAGGGAGGCTGACATGTCTGGACTGAGCTCCACCAGAGGTGCCTCAGGCCAGCTTATTTTTACTTTTTATTTTGTTTTTCTTTTCTTATTCATTCTATTTTTGATAGGGGCAATACTAGGGTGCCTTGCCACCCGCGTTCCCCCCGTGTACGGGCAGAGGAAACCTGGCGTGCAAAAGCCGTCAGTCTTTCCTCGCGCCCAAGTGGTCGGGTCTGCGTACCCCTCCAGGCTCCCTGGAAGCACCTCACGGAGGTAGCTCCAGAGTGTTAGGCAGAGCCGAGCATCTGCTAGCCTTGAGCCGAAGATGCGTCCCCGAGATCTCCGCATCCCAGGACCAACGCGTCTTCAGACGGAGCAAGAGCAGGTAGGGAGACGACGTGTACCCGTCCCCTGCATCCAACTGCCGCCGGAGGAGGCGCCGGTGGGGCGATGCAGGCCGTGATCCCGGGGAAGCATCATTAATTTAGCTCCCGGCGTCGGCCTGCATTCTTAGCAACGCCCCCTCCACTGCTCTAGAAGCCGCTCCCTCTAGTGGGCCGTCTCTCCCCTCCATGCTGCCAGAGAACACTGGACGCCATTACACGTGGGGAGCAGACACGGGTGAGATCGCCTCCTTGGCTCTGCAACTCTGCAGCACTATATACCGCTCTGTTCAGCGGTATATCGCTGTCTTCTAGCGGTGTGTGCCTGCTGGCTGGCGGTGTATATCAGCTTTTAGTGGTATATACTGACTGTGCCTGCAGGTATATACTGACTGTTTGGCAGTGTATGCCGCTTTACTATTGGTATATACCAGCTCTGTATAGCAGTCCCTTTTTAATACTGCTACTAGCTCCTCACCCACAGTAGTGTAATACTGCTAGAGGCTCACAGTATAATTGTACGTTTGTTGCTGACATGCGTAAAAACCGCAAGGGTGATAAAGCTTCCCAGGCATCCTCTATGGACCGGTACTATGCTTGTACCACCTGTGGAAGCTTGTTTCCAAATGGTCGAAGCTATCCACTATGCCGGGGCTGCGATGCCCCTACTACAATATCACAACAGACGTTGCCGGACCAGGGGGTCGTGCAATCTGTGGGTTCGGCCCCGGCCGCCATTCAGGCAGCACCCCCGTCTGATGAGGCTATCCCTGCATGGGCTCTTCTGATGTCTAAAAGGTTAGATGACCTGACCGCTCAGATATCCCAGCCTTCCACAGGCTCCCACAGCCTCCCCCCGGCTCAGCTCCCCCAGAGAAGCCCGCCTTCGTCTGGGGTATCATCCCCAGTACGTAAAAAGGCTGTCTCCAAAAGGCGCCATTGCGACCGCTCCGCCTCGTCTGACTCACACGATGGTCAGTCTGACTCAGACTCCGTGACCTTTAGTAGTCACGATTCCTGAGACTCTGACTCTGATTCAGATGTCCCTTCTGAGTCTAGGCATATGGAAGACACTTTAATAGCGGCTGTCAATCACTCTCTGTCGATTTCTGATCAGCCCTCGGACCCGACTTCTCAGTCGGCAATCAAGCGAGCCAAGAAGCCTCCTAAGTCCTTTGCCCAGGATCCGATTTTTCATCAAATCATATCTAAACGGTGGGATCACCCTGATAGGAGGTTTAACAAAAAATCCTGCTCTTCATTCGCTTATCCCTTTCCTCCGGAAATGGTTAAGCCCTGGTTGGTACCCCCCGTTGTGGATCCGCCAGTATCCAGACTGGCTAAACACACGGTTATGTCTGTTTCAGACAACGCGTCTCTCAAGGACTCGTCCGACCGCGCAGTTGAGGCTGCGGTCAAATCTATTTTCCAGGCTTCGGGCTCCTCTCTGCGCCCCCTGTTTGCCATGACATGGGTGGCAAAAGCTATGAGCGTGTGGAGTAGGAACCTCCGCAAGTTGCTTCGCCCTTGCAATATTCCTCCGGAGGCTCTTGAGATTCTTGATTTGTTCTCGCTCGCCTCTAATTATTTGCTTCACGGCTCCCTAGATGCAGCTAGCTGGTCAGCCCTAACGGCAGCCAATGCTGTCTTCGCCCGCAGGGTTCTGTGGCTAAAAATATGGAATGCGGACAGTGCCTCCAAGAAGTTCCTGTCCACACTTCCCTTCCAGGGTCTTCGTCTATTTGGTGAATCCCTGGACAAGCTCATATCTGAGGCGACAGGTGGTAAAAGTACCATTCTACCACAAAAGCGACCTGTAGCCAGAAATTTCAAAAAGTCTTCTTGGCGCAGGCAGTCCTTTCGGTCTGCCCCACAAAAACCATCGGCCCACGGACCGTCACAACACTCAGATCGAGGATCCGGTCCCTCAAGGGGCTCTTCTTGGCGTTCCTACTCCAAGCAACCTAAACCCAAAGGACCTCGCACTGTACAGGCCCCCTCAGCATGACGCCAGGTATCCCGCAGATCCGACTCCTGTGGGAGGGCGGCTTCTGCTTTTCCGGGATATCTGGCTAGACCACACTCACGATGCTTGGATTCGAGAAATCGTCACCTCAGGTTACAAGATCGATTTCTTTTCCCTGCCGGACAACAGGTTTCTGCGTTCTCGTCTTCCAAAGTCTGAAACACAAAGCCAGGCCTTATTTCAGGCCATAGTCTCTTTACAGAAAGCAAACGTTATCATTCCAGTAACCCTGGAACAGCGCGGCAAAGGTTTCTATTCAAACCTTTTTGTCATTGCCAAAAAAGATGGCTCTGTCCGCCCTATCTTGGACCTCAAACGGCTAAACAAATTCGTACGGATTCAAACTTTCCGAATGGAATCATTGAGAGCAGTACTAGCCGCCATGGAACCTGGAGAATTCCTAGCTTCCATAGACGTTCAAGATGCTTATTTACACATCCCCATATGTGTCTCTCATCAACGGTTCCTTCGCTTTGCCGTAGGACACCGTCACTTCCAATTCAGGGCCCTCCCCTTTGGGCTGGCCACTGCGCCTCGGGTCTTCACAAAGGTCATGGCGGCCGTCATGTCCATTTTACACCCCAGAGGCATCCTGGTTGTTCCCTATTTGGAACTT